>NC_056713.1:19343022-19485522 GCF_018831695.1 Puntigrus tetrazona
AACATAAATAAAACTTATTTTAAGGATTCATTAGATATTATGCAAGAGAGACCAAAATCAGGAACAACAACTGAGATTTTTTTTTACTGTAACAAAATCTACAAATTGTGTAAATATATGAAATCTTAAACTCTTTAAAAAATAAATAAATCCCAGGTTTGAAGAAAATCTGATTTTTAGGATCTTGAAATCATAATACTCAGCATATATAGCTGAAAACTTTGATAGATTACTGTATCTGGGGGCGGAGCTTGGTGGTGAGACATACATCGACATGAAGGTTTAGAGTATTATTTCTCACACACACACACACACACACACACACACACACACACACACACACACACACACACACACACACACACGCAAACACACACAGACTGTGAGAGCGCTGTAGCCAGGCCTGTCTGGCCAACACATTGTAATTTATGAGCGTTCAGAGCTGTCACATTGAGATCTCAATTAAGCTCCCAGAACACCATACACCGCTGCTGCTGCTGCACACACACACACACACACACACACACACACAGAGTTTTGGCTCACAGACTCTGGCACACACTCTCAGATAACTCCTGCTGTAAATATTTGAGGCTGAAAACAAAGAGGAGTCAGGGATCCATTTAGCCAGTTTCAAAACATGACATTGTGATTAGAAGAGAGAGAGAGAGAGAGAGAGAGAGAGAGACATTGAATAGAGGACTGGCACACAGACGCTATAAACCATCCAGATTTAAAGATGAATGCCAGAAGAAGAGAAAAAAATGAGTGAGGAGAGGAGGAGAAGAGAACAAAGAGTGAGGCTCAGAGCGAAGAACTGATCAGAAACTTTGAGAATGAAGAAATAACAGTAAAAAAGGTTGAGGGGAGAGAGAGGGAGAGAGAGAGAGAGAGAAAAAGCAGAACTGAACTACCGTTTAAAATGTAATGCGATGAAAACCATATGATCACTGAACATCTGCACGCGCACACACACACACACACACACACATTCAATACAGTAGTAAAATATCATAAAACCATGACCATAATGCAAAGTTACTGACACAGATAGTGTCTTTGTGTGTGCTTGATTATATGACTGTGTTAAATGATGTGCGTTTACATAAAAAACTATGAGAATCTGCAGCAAAACATACACATGAAGGGCATAAAAAATGAAGGCATCATTAAATAGTGAAGCTCTTTATAAGGCCAGTGCGTATGCGTGTTTATGTTTGTGTGTGTCTGTTTCAAATACCGATCTGCCTCGTTGTCTGTTGCTGATAGCAGCATCCTATATATATCACGGAAAGAGACTGGTTTGAACTAACTATGAATATTAGAACTGCACGATTATGAGAAAAATCATAATCGTTGATGATTCCCTAAAAATTGTAATTGTGATTATTAATTATGATTATCACAATTTACACTGAATTATGTTTATACCATAGTTTGAAGCAACTGCATGCCATATTTTAACACGAACATAAACAAGCTGAAAACCAAAAAAACCTTGACTGCTTTTTTATTGTATTAAGCCTCAAATGACAATTATACATTAGTTTGGTTTATTCTTTAAATGAAAAAGCAAACAATAAAAAACAATGGAAACACCCAATAACATAACCTCTTGAAAGAAAACAAAACATCTTAAGCACATAATTGGACTTAACAGTTATAGTAATAGCGATTAGAAAATCGATTAATTGTGCAACCCTACTAAATATATATAATATACTAATTTAAACACACAGATTTCATCCAAACAAAAATACACGAATATAAAAAGATAGAATTGTATAATTACAAACAATACACACACACACACACACACACACACACACACACACACACTGGCTTAGCATTTGTCTCACTGGGTTTTAGTACAGACAGATGTGTATGTGTTAAGTGATGTTAAGTACTGAATGTGCGTGTCTGGTTGTGTTGAGTGATGCTGGGCAGCAGATCTCCTGTCCGCTCAGATGTCACACCACGTCATGCCTCTGACTGGCATTCTCCTAACGAGCTGTAATTAAGTGCTGAGATCCACTCACACAGCAGAGCGCTAACAAGCTTAATGAGGGCCTCAATTATCAAAGCCTTGAGCGACATGCCGACAGAAAATCACTCATTCCAACACACGCACGACGCGAGACAGCTTCATCTAATCAAAGAAAACAATTCATTTACTGCTTTTTTTATTAATAAACAAACACATGGCCAGGGTACACACAAGCATGCGATAATTCGCAGTTATGAATCATTCACATAAATTAAGCAGAATGAGTTTTATTATTTTTCTTCCTTGTGTCTGACTTGCAAATTCGAAGATTTAATTTGTGATTTTACACAACTTTATTCTGTCTTCACACACACGCACACACACACACACACAGTGTTCTTATGGTCAAGAGCCAGAGTCATAAATGCTGCATTTGTAAAGGGAGTGACTCACTCAGCTCTCTCTGTGTGTGTGAGTGTCTCCCTCAGGGCTGATGTTCCCGGGAACGCAGCGCGTTTGACGGGAATGGTAAGTCGGAATGAAGAGAGAGCTGGATGAAGCCCAACCACACTGGGAGTCCCAGCAGAAGAGTGTGTGCGAGTGTGTGTGCCAGGCTGGTGGTGTTATTCAGACACGAGGAAACCTCAAAGCTGAATGCTGCATAAAATGTAACCTATGAGTGACCTTATAAAACACACACAAATATAAACACATCCGCACTGGCCGTATAAAGAGCGTCACTATTTAATGCCTTCATTTTTTATGCCCTTTATGTGTGTGTTCTGCTGCAGATTCTCATAGTTTTACATTTAAATGCAAACATCCATAGTGTCAAAAGTCAACATGAAATAACACGGGCAACACACTGAACTTCTTTAATGTGACATATTTGCAGGTAAAACTAATTATTTAGCAGAATATTTAGGACTTGATTTTTGACGCAGGATTTGATTGGATTACAGGAGCTGTGCTAAGATTTCACTGGCTAATATTTTTCGTCTCCGCACACATAGCCTTTGTTGCATCAGATGAAAAAAAATAGTTTCACACCAAATACAAAGTTAATAAATATAGTTTGAAGAAAAATGGTGCATTATAACTTCATGTCAATTCATAGATGCATTACGGATGTCTGCATTAATTATAAAACGCTAAATAACAAATTATGAGATCATTTTGCTTGTCCATGCGTCTCATAACTAAATATGGTGCTGTGTGATGATGAGATTAAAAGATTAAAAAATAAAATTAGCAATTAAATAAAACTAATGACTACAATAATAATATTATTATTGTTATTATTAATTATGAATTTGGTGGTGTATGAAGAGCTTTATTTCTAATAATAATAAAATATATTTTATAGATATTATTATTGTATAGATTATTTTATAGATTTATGAAATAATTTATTATGTAATTCTATCTATAATATATATATATATAATCTAATTTATACAATGCCTTGTAATAATGAAGGTAATGATAGTTTTAATTAAATTAAGGGATGGAAAACGAATGGAAAATTAAAAGATACTAACAGACTTTGTATTGATAATTTTCCCCCAAAGTACACATTAGAAACATACTTACAAAAAGAACACTAACCTCTCAACCAAGTGCTGGTAATTGATGTGAATTAGATTAGTATCATTTCATAATTCAAAGCAAAAACAGTACGAAGTGACTTTAGCTTTGTGAAATTATGCTACATAACATATATCAGCAGCACAAAAACAGCAGACAAGCTGAATAAGAATGCAAATTCACTCTCTGACAGCAGGTGGCGCTTATGGAGCAGCAGTGATACAGCTTTTCCTTGGTTACTGCTGCAAACAAAGCAGCATAGCGCTTATTAATACTGTTTTAATGTGCATTATGCAGAGGTAGGATGAAAAGAAAATACAGTCTAAACTTTTCTAAAGGCAGTCAGTTCCCCTCAGAAATTTACATTTATATATATTTACAGTTAGAGCCGGTGTATTGCCTAGAACATCATCATTTCACACTCTGAAGTCACAAACATGCCATGGAGACGTTTCAAAAGCTCATAACACATCCTCATTTAAACCAAGTTCACATAACAGGTGCATCAGACTGAGCTCATTTCCTCTTTCTCACCATCCGGGAGCAATGAGGCCTGCACACAATCGCTTCTTCGGCCCTCTTCAGAGATAATGGGTGTGTGTGTGTGGATATATTGAGCTGTCAGTGGTAAATCCAGCATTAAGCCCATCTCCATGCGGAGACTTTAATGAACTCCCTCTGCTGTGCGCGGATCGTCTGAGAGGAGCGAGAATGTCTCCAGCACTAAATCTCTCTCCTCATGCGCTCTTTAACACCATCTGATTTATCTCTCGCGCCGCACTAACAAAAGAGACAGAACAAGAGACAAGAGGAGAAGAACGGGGGGCCGAGGGGCTCTTTGGATGCTTCGATTATTTATGAGAGGAGACGAAATAATGGGGAATCATCATTATCTCGGGATTCAAGAGAGGGTGTATTGAAAGTGTAAAGAGCGTGAATATGTGCGAGTTTGTCAAGAAGTGACGCTCCCCGCTACTGTACGCTGATCACAACGACCCAGTCATGACCCTGGTCTGTTGTCATGGAAGCAGGTTCAGACTGTGTGGCCCATTTCTGGGAGGGTTAAAGGTCAAAGGTCAAAGAGATGCTAAAGAGGCGCTGTTACACAGACAGTGAAATAATACAGACATATAGAGCATCCCTACCCACACTATAGTATTGTCTAACTTACTGCACAAATGTATTGCACATATAAAGACCTAGATATGACCTGCGAGATCACAAAGTCATAATTCTGTTGCTAGGAAAATAACATTAAATAACATTTAACTGACAAGGTTTTATAGCATTATTCAGGAATTCTACACACGTTTTTGTGAAGTCAAGTTAAACAGAGTTCATGACCTTTACACGACCCCGTATGAACCTGTTTTATTGTGAGAACATAAAAGAACATTGTGGTACAAATGCTCTCATTATAAAAACAGTTTACAGAAAACCTGACAAAGCAGTCATAGGGCTTTAGATGATTCAGAATATTAATCTGGCCAAACATGGGTCTTTTTTAAAATGATAATTTTATTACTTTTATTTTATTTTATTGTAATACTACTTTCTATATGGCAGCTTGAAGTGTTACAGTGTATTTTTAAAAATAATAATAATAATAATAATATTAAATTAATAAAATAAAATAAGTAACAAAGTGCTACGTTCAAAAATGTAAAAGTGTAAATAATAATATTATTAACCATTTTAAATATAGAACAACACTACAAATTAGAAGGGGGTATTATAATACCAATACTAATAATAGATTATACAATAAAACACTAGAAATTTAATTAAATAAACAAAAAAAAGTCTTATTACAACTAGTAAAGCTATTATATTTTCAGGGCCTAATGATTAAAAATAACTTTATCTGATCTGCTAAGGTATGCGTTACATGAAAAAAATTCCCTCAAAGTACAAATAAAGCTAATAAAAATAATACTACAGAATAAAGAAAGTCAGGTTTGGACCATTCAGCTGCTTTATGATGTTGGGCTTTATCCAGTTTCTGATTACTTTATGATTAGACTTTGAGACGTTGAGCACACACACACACACACACACTTTATCTGGTCCTGCTTTAACAGCGCAGTGCAGAGCTCTTAAAATTCAATCAAGAATCATTGGAGAGTGTATATGCATGTCCCAAGCGTGTGTGATTGCTTTAATGCGTGTGAAGAGAGAAAAACAATCATCAAATAAAAACAGAAAAACAACCACTTAATGCTTAACAGCCATTAGGGGCTTTGATTGGTGTGTGAATGTGTGTGCGCCTTCTCCCCGCATGTTTTCGCCTCAAAACTTATAATTTAATAAAAGTGTAGATTAATGGCTGAATTTGATGTGGCTGGTTCAGTGTTTAAAGTTTTCTCGATAAGAGCACATCAAACAGCCCATGTGTTTACGGCCCTAAAGCCTGATGCTGTTATCAGGGCTAGGCAGCTACACTCCTCCATTCTTACGTTCCTCGCTCGTTTTTTTCCCCCCAGCATCTGGGGTGTGCTGTGGGGGGCTTAGTACAGCAGGACCGAGAAAGAAAGAGATCTGGACCCCAGCCATTCCTGTGCTAATATTCACCTAAATATCACAACTTTTGTAAGAAACTCATAAGTGGCAGAACGCCAACCTGCTTCTGTGGTCAACTTTTCACAGCACTTCCTTTCTTTCGCTGCACTTATCCTGTCAACTAAAAGGCAAATAGGTGGAATAGGCAAACTACGTATGCCTATTCCGTACTCATTTTCTACTTATTTTGCAAAAAGTATCATTTTATTCAAGTAAATTTGCAATTGTTGAAATTTGGTGGCCTATAGCCAATATAATGTGGATACAAGGTTTAATATAAATATATATATAAAATACACTTCAATACAGAATATAATTCTGCTGAATTAATGAATAAATAATTATAAAAAACTAATATTTTTACTTATTAAATAAAACATCAATTATTAATTGTATTAATTAAAATGCTAAAAATTATTATATTACATTACATAATAAATTATATCATATTATATCATATCATGTGATATTATATTATATTATATTATAGTTCAAGCAAACTAAGTTCTTAATGCAACCTGTGAGTTAAAACTTAATAATAATGTTAATAAGAATAATTAATATTATTAATAACAATAATAATAGTTATAAATATAATTGTTAGCAGTATTTTACTTTAAAAAATAAATAAAAACAAATATTTTACTTGACTTAAAGGCATCAACAGAACTTTGTAACCGACAAAAGTAGTGAGATAAAAAATTGGCTCAGAATTTCAGCAACTGATTTCAATATAAACAGGGCACTCTTGTTGGTAGCCTAAAGAATGACTATTTTTACCAAAGTATTAATTAAACACTCAAGTGGTTGGCATGACTTTGTAAATGAGAGACGTTTCCATTCTAGCTGTCCGTATTTCTGATGCAGCTTTTGTGGTTTAGGAGCATTAAAGCTGTTTTATGGAACAAGAACAGCATGAGCCACAATGTCATTGTTGGCTATATGCAAGATGTTGAGGTCAGATGCATTTAAATGTAGTCATCTTGGTTTCTGCCTTTTAAAACTCAATTCCTTGTTCCATACTACATCATTTTTTACCTCTCGAGTTGAATTCATCACCTTAGTTGACTTTGCGGAAATGAAGCAGAACGTTGAGGGAAGACGTTGGAGAAATCCAACCAAGTGGCTTCTCTCACCGCGGCATCTGGAGCCCGTCTGGCTCTATTATTACCTGTAACTGTTATTTTATCACCTTTAAAATATTCTAGTCCTCGAAAAATATCCCTAGCCGATGACATACGTTATAACTTTGCCGGGCAGCTTTTGACGAATGCAGCAGAAAGACACTGGGTCATTCATAGTGACAAGTGAAGTGTTGTGAACATAAGCAGGAGGAGGAAAGAGTTTTATTTCAATTAGTTTTGGTAAATGGAGGTCTAGAGTGAAGCAGCTGAAAAAACTTGGGTCTGGAAATACTACACGTCTGTGCGTGTGCAAGACAGTCAGAGAGAGAAAGGCTCAGTCCTATTTCACATAAAGGCTTTTAACGTCTTTAAAGCCCAGGTAAGGCCCGTTTCAGACTAGATTAAGTAACACTTCAAAATGAAAAGGGGTTAGAAGGCACTGCTCCAGAACAGAATAACTGCAAAAAAAAATACAGTGTGAAACGATAATGTGCTGCAATGGTGTTGAACAACCAATCATCAACCGCTTCATTAATTATTCATGAGCTACGTACAATCGTGGAGATTCAAACAGGTTGTGCGCTTGTCGTGTGTCAAACTGGTTCAATCAATGTTTTAAGTGAAAAAATATGCAAATAATAACTTTAACCTGCAATATGCTAGTTTACAATGTGAAAACCCAAACTTTTACTAAACTAAGAATCATCAATAACACAACCATGATCAGTATAAAAAATGAAGGAATAACAGTAGTGCGAAAAGACCAATGCTACATACTTTAATGGTGTAGGAAATACTGACTTTTGAGTATGCATTAAAACTCCACTCTATAGTAATGGGACACACCATGTCCAAAAAAACTTTAGTTTAAGTGCCTTTTGTCTCAAATTGTTTGCATTTGCATGTAAGCATTAGCCAAATTCATTACGTTTAAATGCATTAATACTTAACTTTCAGGTTCATACATTTAAAAACTGCTGTGGCAGCTTTGGCTTTACTCTCCTTGCCATTTTTCTTCAGCTGAAAAAGTCAATAGAGAACTGTCACAAACATCTCTCCATAGAGCAAGGAATTGTGGGAAATATTCGGTTAAAAATGCATGTAAAAAAATGCTCACCGTACGCATATCACATTATATTTTGAACACATGTATATACTATTATTTAGGATGATAGTAAAATGGGTTGAAGCCAGAAAAGGACTAATTTGAAACATCTAACGTATAATATGGGTAGCCCAGAGTGTGTATCAATGCTCAACACACTTTGGTTTCAGATAGCCTAGTGTGTGTGTTGTGATGTATCTTCAGTAACTGACAGCCACTCGGAGCCGTCAGCCTTTTCCTCCTATTTTATTAGCCTAATTAAAAGCCCAGCATTTGTCTCGGTGACGACTGGCGGGCCGATGGAGGTGTTATTTACCGAGCAGGCATCCATGGTGATCCCGTTACGGTAACGACCGGGCTTCGCTGATTGTTTCCCTGACAAAAGAATGCATCATCATCATCTCATCCACATACACAGTGAGAAACGGATGGCCCCATTGAGTATAACACCCAGTGTAGCCTTACTGAGAGCACTGCACATAAATAAGAGTGACACGGCTGGATCGGACCCGTATCTGTGTGTGTGTGTGTGTGTTGATGGATAGCGAGTGTGATTCAGTGTAAATAGCCATAATGCCTTATCTCCTTCTCAACTACAGCTCTTTTATTTACGATCACCAAAGGCCACCAGTCACAGACACACATACACACACACACACACACGCAGACTCACATTTCATGCAAGCAAACTTCTCTTACAAAAGTACTGTGGGGGTATTATAGTATATGCACAGTATCAGACTGCAAAATCATGGTACTTTGGTATATACCACAGCCCAAAAAAATGATATTAGAAAGAAAATGACTGTAACAAGGTAATTACACAAAACTCCAAAACTCCATGCCATGGTATTACCACAATGAAACATGTTGTTTTGACACATGATCAATATGATACATGATCAAAGCGTGGTATTATCAAAGTACATTTACAAAAAACATTCTAACACCAATTTAAAAATAAAAAAACACAAATGGCACACACAATGGTATCATAACAGTACATATGGTAAATAATATTACCATGATGCCATCTCCTGAAAACAGTGTTACCACAGCAAATGTAAAAAACCCCCCAAAAAACCCAATCAAAAAACAGAAAATTACCATAATACATATCCAAAAGTCATAGGATAAAGGTAAAATGCAAAAAGATGTGGCAATGTACATGTCCAAAAAGCATGGTATGAACATGGTACATCTGCAAAAAACATGGTAGTACCATGGTACATGGTTAAAGCATTATTTTACCAAAAACACAATGTTATGATAGCACACACACAAAAGCATAGTAAGATTATCTTAACATGGTCATACCATAGTGCACTGTCCAAAAAAAAAGTGTTAGAATTGCAAATAAAAATGGTATTACTATAATATTTTGTCCACAAAACAAAGTATTGCAGTGGCAGATGTCCACAAAGCATAGTGTTGTTACTGTATTACATTAGTGAATTTAATATTAACGCATTGGCAATAGTATGGTAAATAATGGTACACTGTCCTCCCTTTAGAAAGGGAATTGTCCAAATAAAAATGAGATGGTGTTTCTATAATATGCATCCGCAAAAAACATGGTATCATCATTGTAAAAGTGCAATAATAGAGTATAACTGCAAAAAAACAGTGCATGCCCAAATAGCATAATTTTACCATAGTACAGGCAAAGAGAACGAGAGAACACTATGATAAAATTACAAATAATAATACGGTGTATTGTGTCCCAAATGATCTTTTTTCCTTTTGAATACACGAAAACACACTCCACGGGGATACGCATCTTGTGTTTATGTGTGTGTGTCCACGCACCTGATGGGGCAATGGGCTCATCACCCGCCGGACCTTACTCCACCCCTGCCCGCCCCCCCCTTTAATGATGGACCATCCGTTACCGTGCCGACGGGGAGAGTGACAGGCCTATTTGCGGGGCCGGCGGGCTGCTCGTGACTGATTGGACAGCAGATCGTCAGGGGCGATGGCCATGTGACAGCACACATTTCCATTTGGGTGAAAAATCAGGCTAATGTGGCTAACTCTAGGTGAGCGAGAGAGAGAGAGAGAGATGAGCGAGGGCGAGCCAGACCCGGGGAGACTGCAAAATAACAGCGCAGACTCAAACGCATATTTATCATAAAAGCTAAACACCGAGGCTAATGCAGAATCAACAGCAGCACAATGAAAACCTTCATCCTCGCCTCTACCAGCCTAGTCTGGGGAGGACAGTTGAAGCCAGAGAGAGAGAGAGAGAGGGAAGAGAAAGGCTGAGGCAGTGAGGAAAGGCCTTGTTTTCAGAGCAAACCTCCTGAATTTGTGTGAGAACCACACAGGAATGTTTTCCTCTTGCGGCTGGTTGACACTCATGGCACACACACTTGCAGTG
The DNA here is from genome assembly GCF_018831695.1 of Puntigrus tetrazona. NCBI lineage: Eukaryota > Metazoa > Chordata > Actinopteri > Cypriniformes > Cyprinidae > Puntigrus > Puntigrus tetrazona. The sequence continues at coordinate 19,353,765 of NC_056713.1, forward strand.
GAGGGTGGACACGGCACGTCCAGATTTACGGAGGTGTCAGGGATTTCTCGTCTGTACCTCTCTAGGGTCACATCTCGCTCTCTCCTCCGCTCGCTTTCCCTCGTTCGTATCCCTTTTCTTTCAGATCTATATTGAAAAAGAAAACAGGCCCGTCTCTCCTTCTGTCTGACAACGTAGCGGAAAAAGAAAAACAGACAGCGAGAAGGAGGGAGAGATGAGTGAAAACATAGGGATGGAGAGCTCCTCCGGTGTGGACGCTGTTGTTGAGGGAGGTTCACCTCCGTGTCAGGGCTTTTGACCACAACGCCAGATAATTCACAATCAGTTCAGTTCCAGCGATACCTGACCGTCAGGCGTCGGTTCAACTCAATGGAGGATTTAATTGTTGCGTGGAAAATGTTCCTGAAACTTCCACAGCCTTTAAAAGTACGGCAATGAGAGGGAATTACTTGGCTACAATAAAAAAAAGTATTAAAAGAGGTGTGTTCTACACGTCTGTATTTTATTTTCATCCCTAAAGTCCACTTTCAATGTTAGTGAAGGTTTCTTGCATCAGAAAGTAATCATTTTGTTTTTTTTCGTGACCGTTTTAAACCCTCTATCTGTAGCTGTTTTTGCTACCGTACCTTTAAGACTTCTAGTCGTAAATGACCCTGTAACAACTAAATAACATCCATCATATCTTACACTGCAGTTGCATTTAGTTTGCATAAACGTGATGCAAACACTAATAAAATTTATAGAATTTTACCACTTTTTAATGTGTTTATAAGAAAAATATTAGAGGTGTCAAATGATTAATCTTGATTAATCACATCCAAAATAAAGGTTTGTTTACATACTATATGTATGTGTACTGTGTTTATTATGTGTATATTAACACACACATACAGTATATACTTTGAAGATATTTACATGTACAAAAAATTATATATATTATATTTAATATTTAATATATAAACATAGCAAATATGTTTTATATTATGCAAAGAAAAAGTTTTATTTTGGATGCAATTAATGATGATAAATTATTTGACAGTACAAAAAATTTATTGTATACAGTTTATATCTAAATGAACAATAAAATTAATTTATACTATATACACAAGTAAATAATAAGTAAATAAATAAAGTAAATATATATATAATATATATATATTGCAAGTACTTTATAAAAGTACTTTGACATACTAGTACATTTTCCTATTCTAAGTCCCATTTTCCATTAAAAAAAACGTCTGTTTTCCCAGTGTTAAAAGTGAAAGAAAGCTGTCCGATTGAACTTTCCTCAGTTCTAGTCCTTTCTGTTCTCGTTCTAAAGCGGTCTGGTGCTTGTTTTGTGTGTTTTAATTGGATGACTGATGTGTGTGTCGTTCTGGGGGTTCGCAGACGTGGAGGGGGGCCACCTGGAAGAGCTGCCGGTGTCAGGAGAGTGCAAAGAGTGGCCAATGAGCACAATCTCTCTCTCCACTTTTGGCTCAAACTTTTTCAGAGAGGCAGGCAGCGCGGTTGGCCCTGGCAAACTGTCCCGAGACCTCCTAAACCTTCTTCTCCAAATAAAATCCCCCACAAAGGGGTTTTTGTCCCCTGCAGGCAGCGGTAGCGTTTCAGGAAGTGGGCGCGCTCCATAGCTGATGATTTATGGCTGGGTGTCCTGGGTGGCAGTTGGCCGGACTCCCGCTGTCAATCAAACCAGGCTCAGGAGCGACGGCCAATGGCGCGGCTTCCCCCCGTCGCTCTAAAGAGGTTACAATGGCTGTCATAAAGAAAAGTAAGAGAAGGAAAGAAGGGAGCCGCCACGAGGAGAAAAAGAGAGTCCGGACAATCCGAAGACGAGGGAAGATGGATGTGTTCTCGCTCCATTTAAGAAAAAACCCTGGAAGTCGCCCTCTCTCTCTCTCACACACACAAAAACATCTCACTCTCTCTTTCTTTCTCCCCGTCTCTCTAGGGGGTTTGTTTTGAAGGTTGTGGATGGCAGGATGTCAGGGTTATAATCTGCCGGGGTAACCGATGGAGAGGCCGTTCCTGTGGTTTGCCTGAGATGGTAACTCGTCTTGACCAGCCACAACAATTAGAGCAGATCTCTGTCCTAACATTACTGACACACGGACCAGGAAAAATCCTGCCTGATGGATCAGGGGTGACATGGTCAACCAAAAGGACTGGCGAGGGTTTGTGTGTGTGTGTGCGCGCGCGTGTGTTAACCCGTTATCCGAGGGGATGGCCAGCGACAAAGTCCTACTCTGACTACCTGCTGCCACCCGGAAAATCTGATTACTCCCTCACTCTTTACTTCTTAACTAATTCTTAGTCCGGTTTCCTCTCTGTCAGTCTGCCTCTTCCATGTTTCCTTCATCTTTCTTTCTTGATTTATTTTCCCTTGCTTTCCACTAAGTCTTTATGTTTTTATTCAGATTTAGTTTTAAGCCAAAAAATGCAATTATGTCCCATTTAATTTTTGTTTCAGATGAATAATTTTTTTTTTTGTGGAACAATGAAAGACAATAATTAGAAATCTTGAATTGTTATAGTCAGTATTTTTCAAACAATTTTATCAAATGGAGATAAATTTAAATTCATTCAATACTCTAACTCTATTAAGTGGTCAGTGCATTCAATTTCAAATTTGACATTATTAACTAAGTTAACATTTGATTTCAGAAAAGACATAATTCAAATTCATTGTAATTTCATGAAAAAATTGCCAAAATATAATTTCCTTTTGTTTTCAAGAAAGTTCTATAGGTTTTGGAACAACATGAAGGTGCTATGAAGAAACCTTTCCTTTAATTTCTTGTTTTGGTCCTGGCAAACTTTCATTTTTGCTCACTTTCTGCCCCTCCACCCTCAGGTTTAAGTAACTCTATCTGTTTTGCTGAGCTCTATTCTTAGTTGAGGAGGTAAGCATGTGTGTGTCTGTGTGTGTGTGTGTGTGTCTTAAGGTTGAGTGGCATGTATGAACTGTCTACCCCACACAGAAGTTTAGAGTCAGCTAACGTGAAACACATGATAATACAGCTTGTGTCAGCTCCAATCACACTCTCCACACACACACACACACACACACACACACACACACACACACACACACACACACGCACACACAGAGACAGCTCTTTAGCAGCAAACACAACTCCCTTGATACACACAATTAAACACACACTTTCCTCTCATTCAGGTGCTTTATAAACAGTATCAGTCTGCACGAGAAATGAAAAGAATGAGAAGAGAGAGAGTCCTGAGAAAACTGTTTAAAACAGAATAATATTAAAACAACAGAGTGCAAACCAAACCAGAGATCTGTACAGAGCCAAAGAAAGCCAATCCACGTGTGTGTGGTTTCTGAACTGGTTTAAACAGGTAAAGGACAGACAGGAGGAAAAAACAGATTGATAAAACTATAGATCTGAATTATTTTAACAACTCCTCCAGTCTTCAGGGTCACATAATCCATAGAAATCATTCTAATATGCTGACAGATTTGGTGCTAAAGAAGCATTTCTCGTCATTTTTTTTCAGTGGAATATATGTTCTCCATTAGAAAAATTAGTTAATAAAGGGTCAAAATAATGCTTTATTTTACCAATAAAGTCTCCTTATATAACATTTATTATATGATATATATCACTTACAATATATTGTATGAAAAACTGGCGAGAAAGGCATAAAATGAGAGAGTGAGAAAGAAACCGAACGGAGAGTGTGGGCTCAAACTGAGTGTGGGCCGATACAATCCACCAAACATCAAGAATGTTTGAAATAAAATCTTGTTTCTCAACATTAACGGCACTTTTCTCCATCAGCTTTCATCTACAGTTACGAACATGACGCTGAGAGGCATGAGTCCTTTCCAACGCAACCCTGCAGACCAAAACACGCTGTCAAGACATCTCAAACATGTCTGTTAAAAAACTGAACCGCTTCCAGGTCACTGGTACACATCTGCTTATATTTTACCTATTTTTGTAAATTAGGAAATTACCCCAGAAATGACTGGTCATCACGTTTTACATTTAACCCTGACGCAATCGTCGGGCGGAGTGATTGACAGCTTGACAATGTGATGTATACAGTGTTCCAATGAAAACGTCTGGAAGGCTGCGTTAAAGTTCGTTTACTTCGGGTGGTTTGATACGTGTGTTCCTGTTGATGGGAAAATAATTACGGGAAAGGAAATCCTGAGTACAACTGCGTTTCAATGAAAACAGAGTGCGAAATATAGCAAAACAAATTCAGGATAAACATGTTTTTAGCCACTATGTGGTCAAAACGGGGCGCTCAGGTTTTAACAGAGGATAAAAACAACTAAATTCGATTTCCTCAAGGAAAGTTTGCTGATGTCAATATAGCAAAAGTGTACTGATCCACAACAAAATACACTTGCCCGTGTTTCCCACATTTGTAATGGAAACCTTACGAAGAGATGTGTGAGTGTGTGAGTTTATTAAACTGTCTTTTGGAGAGTCCGGAGCAGGGCGCCATTCACGTTTTGTGTTTAGTAAGTGAGTGAGAGAGAGAGAGACAGGAAAAGGTTGGTTCATTTTAATGAAACCCCACCTTCTCCTCCCCACAGAGCTTTTGACCAGGTACACCCCCCACACCCAAACACACACCCCCATTCTTACACATCTAATGAGGTCACGACCTTCAGAGACACCCCCCTCACCTGGCATTGTGACACACACACACCTTACCCTGCTAAAAGAAGGGCCTTTGTCCAACCATCATTTGTATACCAACTCTACAAGCATTTAACCCCCTTCCCCACCCCGCTGAGAAACACAAAAAGAGAGCGAGAAGCAAAAATTGTAGTCTGATTTTCGTAATCCTCCTTTTTTCCTTTATCCAACCAAAAAAAGCATCCAAAAAACACATGTATGAGCTACAAGAAAGTGTGTGTGTATATAAATATATATACTGTGTTGGTCATTGCCGTGGCAACACAAATGTTTACATTTGATATGAGGTGTAAATAAAGAAAGATGGAAGATGATCTGAAATTTCTTGAGCTTTTACTACTACTACTACTAAGTAATAATATATTATACATTACATTATATGTTATATTTTTAAACTATAGATATAATTTGCAACATTTTTCACTGAGATGTGATTAATAGATGTAAATACACTAGAGCAGTCTTTGAATCCACAGATATATGTTACAGAGCAACAGGAATGAGGAATGAGCAGATCCATAAGCAAGCTTTTATTGTAAAACATGGTGATAACACAGGCAGGGTCGAATAACAGCAAATAGGTATGGCACAGATGAGACACAAGAGTATTCCTAGGGCATGCATGGGTCTTCGATTGGCAAACAATATCCAGAAGGATTGACAAGAGGGTTAATCCATTAACATGAGAAATGAATCCAAACAGGGAGCAGAAAGAGTCCAAAACAGCAAGACAAGGGTAAATCCGAAACACACAGGCAAATAATCAAAAACAGATTATCCAGGAAAGGAACTAAACTAGATTTAGAAGTGAAAGCAAACTAGATTTAGAAGTGCTAGACATGGAACAGAGAAAGAAACTGTTATTTAAGGTGTGTAAGTTTGATTGAATGCAGGTGAGCGTGTGATAGGTGCAGTCAGATTTGTGTGTGTTTCATCAATGCAATGGATGATGGGAATTGAAGTCCGGAGTGAAATAGAATGGTGGTGTGGCGCAATGTGGTCAATGTGGTGAGGAGTGACATCTGGTGGTGAGTGAATTGAAATTTGTAGACCAGATTCGTGACCATACACAAAAGCAAGGATGAGACTTTTTAAAATTTATTTTATGTGATTTTTCCCATTTTATTGTGTAAGAATAATGTAGAGGAGTCGGGCACCAAAGTTGGGATCGGGAAAGGTCCTGGAGTTAGGATTTGAACTCGGGACACCTTTAAAGCAAAGGCACTTCAAGCAAGGCTATCAGCGACTTATAGATGTAAATCATGCAATGTATTAGTCAATCTGTTTAATTTACTTGTGAAATGCCAGTTTTAAGTCCACCGAGGAGAGCAAACTTAATCTTAAAAGTAAAAAAAACTGTCGGACGTGCATTAAAGATTAGGTGATGTGGGGTTTAATTACACATCAGGATAATCAGGGTGTTAGGAAATAATCGCTATAATAGTTTTCCATACACATGGCCTTGTTTAGGTCAGCAATCAGAGCGGAGAAAATTATTACTCTTTGTTGAAAGATTACAAACTCTAACACTTCCTTTTGTATTTAGCCTAGCATAAACTGATGATTTGTGCACAGTAAGTAAATAAAGTGCATGTTGATTTCATGTTGTCTTGAGCGGCAGTGAAACTGTGCCAGTATTGTGTACTGTAGTCCGATCGAATCCCAATACAGGAAGCCTCTTTCTCTTTCTTTCTCTCTATCCTCCTGAGAACGAGTGGGTGAAGGAGTGGAAACCTTCTCAATGCTTTAAAACATAATGCTTCATAAAAACACATGAGATGAGTTTTAGAAGTCTTTCTGAATGGCTTGTGTGTGTGAGGTCAGTTTCCCTGAGACAGGGATTAAACTTCCTTTCGGGCCCTGAAAAAGAGAGGAGGAATATATATCGGAAGGGAAGAATGAGGGAAGACAAGGAGCGGATAAATATTTCTGAGGAAGAATGACAGATCGAGCATTCGGGAGCAGGAGAGTGACAGACAGAAGGGACAGAGAGAGAGAAAGAGAAGGTTCCAGCACAAAAGAGACAGACAGAAAGAGAGAGAGAAGTTGGAGAGAAGGATAGCGGGATGAAAAGACAGACGAGTGTGGGGACAGGCATGCTGAGGAGGCCTAATCCCTCACCCCTATTCACACACACTCTTAATCTCCAGCCACGTACACACACACACACACGGGGCTAATCTCCTACGTCCCCTCCATCTATGTGCCTGCACTCAAAAGGTGCACAAAAGCTATTGGAAGCCTCCCTCGCTGCTACACACACACACACACACACACACACAAGCACTTATATGTATACACACAAACACAGCATAAGCTTACACACCTTTGAGGGGTCAACACACACACACAAACACTGACCTGACCAAGACAATCAGGACACTTCCAAACATAAACGCAAAATGGCTTTTTGTGCAATGTGTGTGTTGGTGAGGCAGGTGCTTGTTTTATTTGCTAAAGTCATCTCAACTCGTAACTCAACAGCTTTCATTACTCTCTCTCACACACACACACACACACACACACACACACACACACACACACACACAACAAGTAAAGGTCTGAATTTATGATGGTGGTTCAGAGAGCTTCTGACCTCTTCAGTGACAAACCTTCCTCATAGCCAGTTATGGACCTACGAACACACACATACACACACTGCACTGAAAATGCACAAACACAAAAACTGTGTGAACTTAGGCGCACGCATATCAACAGACAAAACAATCACTCATATCAACACAATCACACCAACAAACATTTGTGCATGATCATGCAGAATTCTGCACAAAATAACTTTTGCACAATCATACAAAGACTTGTGCACAATTACACGAGCGAAGAGATTAACAAACATCTGTGCGCTTCCACACAAACACTTGCGCACAAACTAATCAAGCACCAGTCAATAATATAATGAATGAACGCAAACAACATAAAGCAAAGCAAGCACAAACATCACACAAAAATATGCATCATGCAAACAAATCCTCTGCACATTCACTCAATCAAGCATCTCTACACAATCATAAACACTTTTGTACAATCACGCAAGCAAAGATCTTTGCACAATCACGATAAATCACCTGTACACCATCGAAAAAAAACACTTGTGCACAACCACGCAAACTAATAAACACCTATACAGAATCACACAAAACAACAACAAAAAAGAAACAATCACACAAACTATCAAACACTTATCACACAAAGCAACAGTCAAACACCTGAACACATTCTTAAACACACACAACAATCACACTAAATCTACTACTAAATCACACCAGAACATAATCACACAAGCAAAAACTTACACAAATCACACAGAAGCACAACACACAATCAGACTTATACAGACTCTTACAAAAATTACAGCACTTGTGATTTGAATGTTTCTTCCCTCACACAAACACACACACACACACACAAACACACTTCATCAAAGCCTCCAGATGGGTTCGGTCTTTATCGTACCCCAGCTGGTGACATCACTCTTCCGCATGGCAGAACTGATGATGAAAGCAAACAGATCTATCTTAACTCGCATTTACCAAATCAATTTTATTTTTACAGTCCCTTGCATATTGGCATATTGACGGCTTCTCACGCGGCGGGTCGGAGGGAGGGGGTGCAGCGGAGAACGAGAGAGAAAGGCAGGGAGATATGCCTAATGCCATTTACCATATTTAATGTGTCCATGTCATCATTGAATATCCCCTCTGAATAATGCGCCACTTCATCATAAATTCTTTACAACTTATTTACTTAATGGAGAGAGTTATGGGCCGCTGTCAGCCAGCTAATTAAACATAGTGATACAGCACTGCCGCGCCACGCTGTCATCCGTCCCCCATCTCTCTTTCTGTGGCTTCTCAGTTTCTTAAATACATATTATTCAAGCGTGCAATAAATTACAGATGGATTAAAATTCATGAAACCTTTTTTTCTCTTCTTCGTTTCCTTCCATAGAGAATGAACAAGAAAGAAAGACAGCAAGCAAAAGAGAGAGCGCTTGCTCAAGAGACTGTAAATCCACCATTGGGAGACAGCTGCCTTTTCAATCATATTAAAACCTAATGTTTGCACATGTAAGATTTCTGCCATGCTGAGAGGGGAAAAGACAACTTAGGAAGCGAATAAAGGTGGAAGATTAAAATGCGAGTTTAACTGTTGTGTTTTCCAACAAGAAACGTCACAAGAACAAATTCAAACCTTTCAACAGCATTTAGACAAAGTTAACCATAATTACATATGCCAACCAAACTTAAACCATAATACCACGTCCTGACAAAAACATCTCTAAAAAACAGCCTGGAACTGGTTATTAACATTTATATCATCGCCATAAAAACAGAACCAAAATCTGACCGGAGCAGACCAGAATTAATCATAAATAAACATATCATAAAAGCTGATCGTATATAATTCAAAAGGTACTAAAGTGTGTGCAAGGCATTCTGATTTAACAGTGCTCAAACTATTGCATAGAACTACAAGGTGTGTTTATATCCATTACTTGTGATATCACAAACCAACACTTTGATACTAAACATTCAATCTTCAGTAAGAGAGTTGGAGATTCTCTATCAGAGCAAGACGAGTCTATTTAAACTTTCAATTAGCCTGATACCCCTTCTGCGACCTCTCTGGCCCATTGAAATTAGCCTAGAATGATCCTGACCAAGACAACACTCGACCTTTGGCCTTGTCCTGTGACCCTGTTTCGACTGGGAGAGTAGAGCGACAGATATCTGATAGACATAGCCGTCACGAGGAGGGGCGGCTCAGAGCAACGGTCTTTAACCTGGCTAAAAGCAGGATTTATGAGTCTCAGGCTTTAATTGAGTTTGGAAAGGCTAACTCCTCCCACTATACTGACATCACAGCGGGAGAACTGACCACTCTAATCTGTCAGTGAGGTCATAGCGTCAAAAAAAGACTAAAGCAAAACATACAAACAACTGTGAGACTGCAGTAAACAGGTCACGGTTGTATTTTGTGCTAAATCTGCAGAACTAGCTTCTGTTTCAATTCATGATTTTGAATTTCAGTTGAACTGGCAATTTGAACCAAAATCAATCTAACTATCTTGGGGCTAAACCTTTTAACCAGGCTTTTAAACATTTGTACAAAACGTGCACTTAAAATTTACTTTTCTTGGTAATAAAATCTACTTGTACTCAAATTCAAGGGGCAATATTGGCTCCCGTTAACCAGCACAATTCAAATTCAGGAACTGAGCTGCAATTTAAAAGCCATTCTCAAATTACTCCAGAATGGCGTACAACTCTGCTTTGGTGCGATGAATAAGTCTTCTGTACATATTTTGAGATTTAAGTGGCATTAAAAAGACCTTCAAGGACATTTATATTATGTAATTGGCATAACATTGACCAATAGCCTGTCTAGTAATTGTGACTAATGGGATTATGGCAACTGCTAACTGGGGTTAGTGTGAGATCACAGAGCTGAGTAGAGGTGCTTCACCATAAAACATGAAGGCCAGGGTTAATCACGTCTGCCTCGCTGCTGATGACAGTGAAACCTTAACAGCGGCCCATGAGCCCATGTTATCTCCTGTTCTTTGTCTCCAACCGTGTGGGGATTACCTTATCTTGACAAGGCTGTTATCATACTGTAAGAGAACACATCTCAAATTCATCGTTTGATCCTACCTCCCATGCCTGGGTGGCATTTTCTGGGCTGTGTCTTGACGTTTCCTCATAGGGTCCGAGACGTTCTCCCACTTCCAGTCTCCTCCGGCTCCAGACGCCCAGGGTTCCTCTGGTAAGGGCCGACTCGCGGACCTCAAAGTCTAGAGGCACTGATTCGACCTCATCCCCGGCCAGGTACACTGAAGTGTGGAATGAGGGGTGGAAGGGGGACGGGTCGACTGGGGAGACCAGATCACCTGATAGACCAGGGGATGGAAGGTCATTTGGAGCGACCAGTGGGACTGGATCTGCATCAGACACTCCGCCAACTTCTTCCAGATCATCAGAGGCGAAAAGAGAAAAGTCCTCTCCATCTCCTAATCAAGAAAAAGACAGAAACATTTAACTTCATGAGAATTTAGTAGCTATGTAATGGCACTAACCACTTCTAATGGCTCCAATCATAATATCAAACTGATGGATTTGATCAGCCCAATACAGTATTGACTCAACCTGAAAGACCTCACATTCATAAATCCCACTGGTCTTGTGTTTTCATATGCATATTAAAACAAATTTAAGTCTTACTGTACAACAATTGACAACTGAATCATGTTACAACAGTCAAGTTAAAAAGTATCTAAAATTATTTTTATGTTTGTAACAACTAAAAAACTGAAAGCGAATTTTGTTATTGATTAGTTGGGTCTGTGCAATGTGGGCAGAAAACTTCCATTCATGTCAATTATGGAAATTGTTGAGATACTTATTTTTAAAAATACCTATTCCCTGATTAAAATGCTCTGGAAAAGGTGTACATAGAACCCAAACTGTATGACAATGCTTGTCAGATGCAAATAATATCTATTTAGGAAGTAAAGAATATTTTTAGGTATTTTCTCATATATTGGAACCGGAGGTAAATGAAGAAATGTGAAAAATACTTGCAGAATATTTGAGCCTATGGCTGAAGCTAAAGTTAAACGTGAACCTGCACCACAAAACCAGTCATAAGGGTAATAATAAAAATTATACATATTAATAAGCTTACCATATATCTATGGTATGCTAGTACAGGACCGAATTTGGCAGAGATACAACTATTTGAAAATTTGGAATATAAAAGAAAAAGGTCACAAATATCTTTCAGACATAGCACCAGTACAGTTCTGGTGCTTTTTTTAAAAGTACTTCTTTTTATTTGTTTTTGATCCACACTTCCAGACCACAGCCAGCCCATATAGGTGACCTCTGAAGATACGAGTAAATATACATAGCGCCATAAAAAAATATTTGACCACTAGAGCAGTTAAATAAACACAGGGAAAGGGAAAGTGGTCTGTGTCTGTGATAACACTTAATACAGTGTGGATAAGAAGGTGTCTGGGGTGATAATCATCTTTGTGGCCTCGCCAGTTACGCCCTGTCATCCTCCTCTTGAGGCCCGCTTTGGATTGTTTGGATACAGGGGAGGTGGGAATCTCCAGCGGGAAGCGCTGACCGATCCTTGGACTCACTGAGCTGCCCCCAATACTTTTATGCTTCCTTTTCCCCGTTTTTTTTTTGTCAACCCCTGTGAAGAGGATTCAGTGTGAAAACAGCGGATACTGTATCTGCTTAGGTTAATTATGAGCTGAACATAGGGAGGATGTTGTCTGCTGACTTGTGACCTCTTTCTCAACTCGGAGAGGAAAACCAGCGCGTGGCTGATGAGGGAAGTCTTCACATTGTCTGTCCTTAAATACCATCCCTTCTGGGACTCAAGTATATGATACTGTATAGCAGGGTTTCCAAAAGGGGGGTTGGTGAAGGAACTGCAGGGGGTTTGTTAGCTGATGAAAAGTATTAATTGATTAAATGTAACAATAAAATAAACAAATGGCTGCATAATTAATCAAAGCTGGCTGCAATTTAATTTTAGTCAGCACTGCAATCAGCTTATAATACCATACTTGAATCACAACCAAACACAGAGAACTACTGACTTAACTAATAGGGTGGGTTTGGGGCGGGGCTAACATTTTTTTTGTTTGTTTAGACGAGCCGACTTGGGCAAAAACAAACAAATTTATTAAAGGTCTCTTAGTTGCCACAAATTTTATTAACATGGAGGTGTTTTGCTATTTTTAAAATACATTTGGCATTTTGGCATGCAACGCTGCCTAGCAACTTTTCAATCAAGCTATGGCTACTTTTCACTAAAGGTATTTGGCAACACATTTTCGGAAATAATAAAAATGTCCCCTTTGGTGCTGTTGGCATGACCGTCTTACGGCAATTGGGGTTTGAGCGTGGACATAAAATTAGCTTTACTTTAAATCTTTAAGACAAACCTCTTTGGCATTTGTTTTTTAATATATATGCTAACGTACATCAACCTCTGGTATCACTAACGCACTGGGACCTGAGATGCTGTGGCTAAAAGCTAACACACAGTGCTAACATGCTCTACCTAATGTGCCGTTGCTAACACGCTTGGAGCTAACCTGCTGTGCGTAAGTCACGGCGGGGCTAACATGCTGTGGCTAGCATGCTGTGGCTAACGTGTTGTGACAGGTAGTGGTGAGTGCTAATGAGGGCTGGGCCGGCACTCCTGCACATCTTCCTGTCTCCTCACATTCCTAAAGCTCAGAGGGGCTCTGCGCTACACGGTGCCTTCAGAGTCGCAGTCATCTTGTTCACAACGCCACTTTAGTGCCATCTCATTAATGAGCATCTCCAACTCTTCATTAGTGTTTGACAGTATATTTTAATAAAGGCCAGAAGTCCTTGCCTTTTTGTTCAGGTTTTATGGAAAATAATACATATCCATAACATAAATATAGTTAACATTGAAAGCCTTTGCTGGACAATTTACCTCAATAAAATACAAGGCAGGATTTAATTTTATGGAGGTAAAATATTTAATGTTTATACTATAGCTTACATTAAAGGACCATTCACACCAAGCACAATAACTCTGAAGATAAGATATAGTTCTAAAATTGTTCTCAGTGCTAAATAAAAGTTCACACCACAAATATAAGAATAAAGACACAGAAAAACAATATAGTTTTAATCACTTTCAGAATGATTTTTTTCCATCTGATAAATGATACAAACATAGACAGCCAATCAGAATCCATCCTGCATTAACAAACTGGAGAATTTAAAGTGGCATACACAAGTGCGCTAAGATTAAACAGATGATCTCGTTCACTGGTGTGGGCACTAATATCGTAATCTTTATAGTTATTATGTTACCTTAACAGTTATCTTTACAGTTAATGGTTTTAAAACAAGTGTCTAATGCTTTCTAAGGCTGCAGTTAATCTATAAAAATACAGTAAAAACATTACTGTATTATTACTATTTAAAATACCTATTTTAGATTTCAGTGTATTTTAAAATGTAATTAATTCCTGTGATGTAAAGATGAATTTTACAGCGGTCATTATTATAATTAATGTTAAATATAGTTGTTTTGCTTTATTGTTTTTTAAAGATTATTTGATGAACAGAAAGCTCAAATGGATTAAATGCAACAACAAAAAAAATCAATTTAATGCATGCTTGCTGATTAAAAGCATACATTTTCTTTGAATTACGCAAACCAATAAACGTAAAGACCAGGAACATGCATAATGGCAGTACTGGATAATTTCTTCTTGTTAACCTTAATGCTAGATGTATTTTACTTCAATGTTGTTTAAAGAAGTGGAAGAAAGGAAGAAGACAGATTACAGATTTGCGGTAATCATTACCAGTTAATCTTTCCTTCTATTCCTATGATTTACAGCTCCAGAAGTGAATGCTAAGGCAGCAAAAGATGACGTTTGAATGCAAGGAAACCTCAAATACTACAACTTTTCACGCAAATCGTTGCCGTAATAATGCCATTGAGACATTAAAATAAAAAAATAGACACATTAGCGGTCTAGACACTGTCTAAAACCATATTTCTCCACACAGATGCAGCCAAACGTAGGTATCTCCAGCTTTATACAGATATTACTCTTGACTCTGAATCACAGGTGATCTGAGAGCGCTAAGTCTTTCCAGATGTCGTCTTGTGCCATTTACAATATTTTACTTCGTGGATCTGCACGCACGCACACACGCGAAAGCATCTGCATGCTTTAAAATGACAGCTGAGGACCCGGCTAAGGCCTCCAGCGTACGCCTGTGGATCCGCGAAGCACGAGAGGCCATAACGATCATCCGAGCCGTGCCATTTAAAATTGCCCCTGCCCACAGAGAGAGTGAAAGCTAGTTGGCCGCAGCCTTCAAACCCTGGGCTTTTAAAGGTAACCCAATCTCTCCTCTGCCATCCCTCCCTTCCTGCGGCTCCAACTGATCGGCTTCATCCTGCCTGTTAAAGAAAAAACGCTACGGTACAGGACACTCAAAAGCGGTACGGGGGATTTCTCTGGGTCTATAAACATATATATTTCTGAAAGGTAAACGTCCCTCAAGAAAAATATACCGAAGTGAAGTGCAGAATGTGGCCTGTTTCTTAAAAACGGCCGTGGTTTGAGTATTAGATTGCAGATAAAGAATACGGTTTGGCGCGAGCTGGCAGTGAGGTTTTCACGTGCAGAACTACTTCCCTCTGGTTTTATTTGCTTAGAATTAATTGATTCGATTAGGATAAGAAAACCGATCAGCCACCGAACGGTGCGCCCGCGTGAATGCTGCGAAGGCCGTGGGAAACCCAGGATTTCCTGGATCCGTGGATCCTTCCAAACAACAAAAGTACTCCACCTTCAATTGAGGCGATAACATCAGTATAGACACAAACTAGCAATTATGATGTCATTGCGATAAAAGGATATTATCGTCTCGGGAAAAGTCACCTATAGAACATCCCTGATTAGAATGGGACTTTCTAGAACAGAACAGTGACACGGCCTATAAATGTCCCGGCCATGATGTCACTTACACCCAACAATCACAATCAGCGAATGCGAAAGAATAGGAGCATTTCCTGTCATTTAATAGAGAACATAACTCATCACTTCCTGTTCCACCCCTAAAGTGGCATTTAAAGCACTGGTGAACAAGTATGAGTGTGTGTGTAACGGCATTCATTGTTAATGTTTATTTCTCCCAACTGTGACATATTATTTTGAAAAAAAAACAAGATGGATAGAGCGAGAGCGATAGATAGAAGGGACAAGAGATTGATGACGTGCCAGCCACTGGATGAAGTATGTAGTTTACATACATAAACATCAGCGTGGCACACTAACAAATCAATCTCCTTAAACTTTTCATTAGTACAGCGTGTTTAATTCATAAACCAGCTGTGTTAGCTGCAGGGACGATATTGAGCAACAGATTTCATACAGTGTGATATTAAAACTGATGTATTTACCGACAAAACAAACACACACACGCGCGCGCGTGCACTGGAGAACATGAGGTGAAAACACTCAAGTAACCAGTCTATGTTTATATTTATGTATCTGGAAGGCAGTTTTATCCAAAGCAACTTTTACTGCATCCAGGATATACATTTTATTAATTGCTTTCTGTGGCAATCAAACCTACAATCTTGCTGTTGCAATCACAATGTTTGTGCTATAGTTTAGTGGAGTTCAAAAGTGTAAAAAACACAGTGAAAATCTAAATTATAAACCTGTAACTTGGGGAAAAAAAAAAAAAAAAAAAAATTATTCAACCGAAAATTAAGTAAAATTATTCAAATAAAAATTATTAATTGTAATTCTTTAATTATTATCATGTAATTTTATTAAATGTATAATTATTAATTTTATTACTAAACATTTATTGTTATTATTGTTAAAGTAATAACAAATAAAAATATATAATAATGTAAATATATTTTATTATTAAATATTTGTTACTATTGTATTAATATAGTAATTTTTAGATATATCATTTTATACAATGATTAATACTTTTTTATTGATCATGCATAACTCTTTATATAGCATTTAGGACATTTTAAAAATAAAATGTAGAATTTTACAATACAAATAAATAATATAAATAATTTTAATACATATTAAAAGTACAATTTTAAGTATCAATTATTAAGAATAATTTTTATTATCACATTTAATTCACCATTACATTTACTATACACTAATAAGGAAAAATAGGTGACTGAGCGGGTGAACTCTTTCCTACAAATGATCATTTGTACTCGTACTGGTTTCAAAATGTATGTGGAGTTAATGTAGCTTGAGTACTGAAAATATACACAGATTTATGCTAATGTTTCAATTTATTTTATCCAAATGAAAAACAAAATCAATTAAAATGATAATTAATAATCATAAAAAATAAAATAAAATAATCATAATAATTAAAATCTAAAATTTGCTAAATAGAAGCATTTTTCTTAGTGGTACAGTATATGTTCTAATCATGTCTACATTTTAAATGGAATACTAATTCCAAGTGTATTATGAAATATAATGTATCGCTTATGGCGCGCAAGTCAGTTCATTACTTATAATTTTGTGAGTAAACATCAGTGAGTGTGTGTGTATGTGTGTGAGTGTGTGTAGTGTTCACCTCTGCTCCGGGGTTCTGCTGTGCTCATACATCACGCGATTACTGTGGGCGGCACGGGACCCCGCGTCATTACCACCAGCATTAAAGATGATAGAACCAGCCATTAATCACCATGACAACACACCCTAATGGAGAGGTGACCCAGTCAACGCCTGCGGACGTCGGGACACACGCACCTATAGGACGTAAGCGAGTGTTCGCGTGCACACACACACACACACACACGCTCACCCTGCAGCGCTGTAGTCTGTAAATATAGAAACAAGCCGCTCTTGAGGGCCGCGCTGAGATCAGACTCTTTAAACGTGATGATTGAGAGGGCAGATTAAGACAGAAAAGATCTAAAAAAGGCAGAAACCTTTTCCTTGACTCTTTCTCTCTTGTTTACTCTCCCGCGGTTTGCGCACACACACACCTCCTTCTTCATGCTTAACGTATTTGACAACTCACCCCTTCGCTTTGAAACGCCACAAAGCAACACACAGCAGCATTTCCTACTTTCGGCAACTGGAGCGCAACCAATGAAACATTTCCCACCTGCCAGCGTTCGCAAGCAGCTCTATAATACCTGAAGAGAGAGAGACATCCGTTAACATGCCCATTCTTCTACCTCCTGGGGAGGGATGAACTCCGTATCGTCCTGGTTTAAAGGCAGCAGCCACATTCTCTGCGCTCCAGGCCACTAGTGACAACAGGAAGAGCCGTTTTTACCAGGTCCAGGATTTATCACTTCACTGAGAGACAGCCAGAGGGCTGAGAGAAGAGAGACCCGGCCTGATAAGCAACAAAACAATACGATGGCTGTTACAAGCGCACTGGGCCCGTTTCCCAGCTGAAGATTATCCAGCCAAGACTACAGCTAAAATGAATTTTCTATGGTGTATCAATATCAACTTCATTTTGTTCAATGCCAGACCTAATCTCTTTGTCGACATCTTTGAAACAGTCACATTACATATACTGAAAATATTACAACACGTGTTTTCAGTATACAAAATGGATTCCTTTATAAAGATTTTCTATTTAAGAATTTGATATATATGATATACAAGTCATATATCTTTTGCATAAACACATATTATTATATATGTATATATAACATTATATAAATATATTTAACAAATATTAAGTGTATCTATATGTATATATAATGTGTACTATATATATATATATATATATATATATATATATAAACACACAAATACATAAAATTGTTTATATTATAAAAATGTTATATTAATGTAATATTATTTAAATAATGATATTTGTTTTTATATAAAAATATAATTTGTCAATTGATTATTTATATTTGTAATTTTATCCATATAATTTCTTTCTATATACAGTATTGTATGTAATTTTATAATAATTTTAAAATAGGTTTTACTCATCTTTTTCAATACAACTTTTTACAATTACATATTCTTTATTTGATTTGATGATTTTATACAAATGTTTAAGAATGTAAATAAATGATTAATTTGTACAGTATTTGGAATAAAACACTTTTTTTTAAATGCTCTTAAAAAGCTTTCTCTGATTATCCAATATACAAACAATTAAAAGAATTAATGCCATCAGATGTCCAAATATGATTCAAAAAGACATCATCCAATGGCAGTTGCTCGAGAAGCACATTCGGCTCAAAATACACAATTCACAAGCAACCTAATTTTCAGAAACATCTACTTTAGCATCAACCTTAGTGTAAACAGGCCTTAACACATGCCATCGGATCGTGAAAAGCCCCTTACAGCTCTCAAGATGTGCTCAAGACAGACCAGCATGAGTGACATTCCAGCTCCTATCTCCATTCTGCCACATATGAGTCCCTCGCTAACAAACTCCAGACTCCGTTACCAGCCTTTGTGTACAGAATTAAGACTCGGCTCTCTCACTGGCCACTGGAGACCGGCAGGACTAAATGAGTACATTTGTCTTCTCAATGGCCTGGCTGATTGGATGTTTAAAAAGAGTGTGTGAGAGAGTATGAGATTGCGTCTGTGTTTGTGTGTGTGTGTGTGTGTAGAGCAGATGTAAGTCTACGGCCCAGAGGGAAAGAGGAGCAGTCGGCACAATACATAATTAACCCGGACACTCAACTGAATGAGAGCGCCATCGGATCAGGGTGAGAATCCTACAGACAAACATCCACTGCAACAGCATTAACTCCACGGCCCCTCTTCAGCACGCGTGCTTCATACAGTGTGTGAATATTCTGTAAGCATTGAATATGGATGATGTAATGCATTTGACAAAAACGTGCAGAAACTGAGCCTTGGGTACCGTATCCCATGATGCAATGCAAATCAGCCAGACTGCAAAGATTTTATGAGACTGATATGATTTTTACACAAAATAGAATGAAAAAAGAAAAACGGCCTTTTCATTTATGATAGCTGGACACCACTCTCTGAATTTAACTAGATTGAATTAAATAGATTGCTTCTACCGATACAATCAACAACTTTTAGCAAACAGATTTATATTTCCCCATCATTTAGCTTTGCTAGGGTATTATTCTTTCCATAACGCTACCAAAAGCAACTTTTTGTCCATTTTCCATATGCTTTTTATTTTTATTTTTGTTTTAGATAACAGTCTGTAAAGCTCTGATTCACCTTGTAGGTTAGATTCATTTTTAATTGTATTATTATTAGCATTATTGCTGATTTTGTTATTTTTATTATATATATTTTTTTAATGTATGCATTTTTATTATTATCATAATTATTGTTATTTTTGTTGTGTTTGTTAAATGAAAAGAAAAAAAAAAAAAGGTCCAGAACCAGCAGTGGGCAGGTATCCCACAATTCAATGAGCAAGGTATGTGCAACTACACTTTAAGAATATATTTTAAAAGTTGGAACACATTTAAATATTATTATATTGACCTCCTTTGCCTACCATGTTATCAAATTGATAAAAAAAAAATCTGCATACACATCGTTGTATACGGCATACTATTTCATATACTTAAACAAACAGTATGCACAGTATGCAGTATGCCAGTATTTCGTTCCCAACATTCCCATACTCACACATGACCTGTGCGACTCGCTAAGAGCGTCTTAATTAATGAGTGCATTGTTTCAGCTCGTCATTGACTCTGGGCTCGTGAACAACGCTTCATTAATACACAATGCTGAGCCGACCAATTAACACTGTACTACAAGCCACACCGTGACTGCCTAAACACACAGATACACTCTCACACACACATATGCAAACATCCCAACCATGAGAGGCTCATTATTAATCACTGCTAATGCTAATTAATTAAAAGAGAGGGTGCGTACGTGTGTGTGTATGTGTGTGTGTGTAAGTGCGGCAGACAGCTGCTTGTGTCCTGGGAGCTCAGAGGGACTTTTAACATGTTTCTCACAAGCCTGACAAATGACCTATTAATTATCTAATGTTGTCTGACAACAAGCGCTGGATAAAGATGTATGTTTGTGTGAGAGGCTGAGAGAGGTGTGTGTGTGTGTGTGTGTGTGTGTGACCTGTTACAGACAGTTTTTTCTAGTGTCTACCAGACGTAAGTAATAAAAAACAATACATAAATGTAAAATATTTACACCGTTGATTTGTATTTGATTTAAAATAATATATGATAGGAAAGGAACGTTTAATAGGAAAGAAAAACATTGTGTTTAAGGGGTTAAAGATTATTAGAATATTTTTTGTAGTATATATTTTGTGTAGTGTTAGTATGTTACAGCTGGCAAGATTAAAATAAAATCTTACCGTATTCATAAAAACGATGTTCAAAACATACTGCATGTCGTCCCAAAATGTTACTTGCTATCTTTATTTATCACATTGGAAAAAAGCTTATGATATTACACAAAAAATAAGACAGAACTACTGATTAAAAATGTTTTTAGGAGAGTATGCATGCACATATACACACTAGGGTTAATGTGGCAGTATCTTAAACCACAATCAATATCATTGACGGAGCAGAACGACTGCACGCATATCAACTAGAGCACTTTATATCATTAAGAGTCCCTAACCACAGACAGCCAACATATGCTCTCTCTCTCTCTCTCTCTGCGCCAGATGAGTTTTTATGAGGACTGGACTGTTTCATTTGATTTAATGAGTCACAATCCCAGTCGACTGCTTATTCAGGCTAATAACCCACAGAAACACACAACACAGGGACACAAAATCTTAAAACTAAATGCTTACAATGATAAGAACAGTTAAAACATTTAAATCAATCATGTGACAACTGTTTCAATTGACATTAAATACTGTTTCTAATAAATTGGCTGCAGAGGACAATGGTTGATTGTAAAGTTTAAGTACCACAGATTTCTTCGTCCAAAAAAGCAACATATATAATGTAATAGAAAGTATGCAATCATAAGTTATTATAAATTTGTATTTATAATATATTTATTTTAATAATTTATATTATTATTAAATTATATATTTACACTTATTATATTTTTATTATTTTATTTATGATCATATTATATAATTTATTATATCTTAGTGCTGTCAAATGATATATAAATGCACACTCATACAGTTTATATTTTGAAAATATTTACATGCATTTATATGCATATATTTATATAATTTCATATATATAGTTCTTAAATATATACATGCATGCATATTTATATATACATAATAAATATACACAGCACACACATATATTACATAAACAAAATTTTATTTTGGATGCAATTACTCACGATTAATCATTTGACAGCATTAATATATAGCTACAAATCTGAATCTGACTAGGCCAGCACAAAAACTCCTTATTGTTGATCCACAATTCGCGATATTCGGGTTTGTTCCAGCAGCAGTTTTTCTCCTTGCTGACACACAGCTTAAGAGTTGGAGTTGTATGTATCTCACACTTATCTGTCAGCTGCCATACGCGGTTACCGTTTGATCTGTTTTCAGTTGGGTCTTACAGGCACGTCTCCCGTCCCACTTCACGGCTCCTGTCTCACCTATGTGTCTTTTCAGCCAGCCTTGGCTTTGATGAATCACAGTGATACAGTCTTAGACACACACACACACACACATGCACAAACCATTAAGCACTGTCATGATGTGACAGAGACAAAATCCCTCTAGTTATTCTGTAATCATTTTGGTAAGTTGAGAAAAGCATGGGCAGGTAGGACAGACACACACACACACACACACACACAGGGTGGCCCAACGCCATCCGGCCATATCCTGATTACACGGCACAGTTGTCTACATTTGAGAAATTGATCCTGTGATGGAGTGCGCTTCGTGAGGGCGACGGCCATCACCAGGGAGACGTATTTCCAGCGTCCGTGCTGCCAGCCCCGGGGCTTCGCAGGGCCCCCGCGGGGCGTCTACCCGGCTGCCCGATCATAAAGCCAAATGATAGCATATGTGCTTTGTTTAATTTTGATGTCCCAGTAATGTATTACACAATTAGATTGATTTGACAATTTCCATTACGCTTGATAAAATATTTATGGAGTGAGGTGGATGATAAGTCTTATCAAAGAGCCATCGCTCGCACGCGGCTGACACGCCACATCCATCAGCATCAGCAGTCAGGGCCGCTAGCGTTAGCCTATTAGCTTTTATTCACCCCACAGGAGCAGGGTCGCCCACGGCTATGGCGGGAAGGGGGTGTCTCTCTCGGACTCTGTCGTTCACCTCCGTCTTTCATTTCTCCTCATCTCTGTGCCGTTTCACGCCCTTGCTCTTTCTCTCCGTTCTCTCGCGCTCGCTCTTCCTCCATCAATCTCAGTGTAGAAGTGTGGGCTGCCAAATTGGGCTCATCAGTCTCAATGCTGGATGCAGATGGGTTTGATTCAGCACGGGAAGGTGGATTTGCTTGTCCCTGTTCGTGCGCACACGTACGACCCTCTTTCAGCACCCTAAAGCTCTTTTACTTGCCCCAAACTTCCATATTCCATACATATATGCCCCTTTCTCTTACTTTTTCTTATTTGTTTCATCAATGGGGCGACAATCCACTTTGCTGTCTAGTGGCCATACTGTCTCCATTACACTACTGTGACCCCACTAACCCAAAATTCAACACCAACACCAGCTCAACTGCTTTTACGTACACACACACACACATGTTGTGTTTCCATGCTTTATGTCCTACACCTAAACCTACCCCTTAGATTTTTCGAAAAATTTAATCCTTTATGTTTTATAAGCTTGTTTCCCCACAGAGACCTAAAAAATGTCCCCGCAAGGTCAAAATTTAATGGTATTCCTATTCTACATTTGGTCCCCATAACGTGATAAATACCAGGTGCACACACACACACACACACACATATTTATATACAGAAAATATGAATGATGTGTTGAGGGTAAATGTTGACTTTGTGTTGTGAAACAAACTTTTTCATTTGTTTTACTACACTTTTACTTTTTAAATTGCTCTACACAAAATGGCGACGCATTTTTCAGCTTGCACACACACATGGTGAGGGGCCGGGCTGCTGGCCACAGTGTTGTTAATAAGGCTCTAAATGAACAGAATGCATAAAACATGAAGGTGCCCGTAATGAAGTAGTGCTCTGTAATTAGAGACCCTGTGCCAGAAAAATGAAGACAAAATATTTGAGGAGGAATTCTGTCACCTCTGCTCTCCCTTCCCACTAATCATACACACACACACACACACGCACACACACTTGCACACATGGACAACACAGGGGCTAAACACATAGGTTGGGATTTCAACAGCCTTGCTTTCTAATGAGAGCTAATTGAAAAATTACAGGCTATTGACAGACAATGAGCTCTGAGCATATGCTGTGACCGGCTAATATCCCTGCCAAATTTATACCCAAGGAAATTAATAGATGGTGTTGTAGAAGGGAAAAAATGCTTCAGAAACTCTCACATTTGGTTTTACATAATGGTAGTAGCTCTGCTTTGTTTTCAAATGTTTTTAAATCAAGCTAATTATAATTACACCGTAAATCTATCCGAAATATTTTGATTTAAATGAAGGCATTACATAATACATTAGGTTACAGCTAATATCTATCCCTCAAAATAGAACAATATATTTATTTTTGGGACATTTGGGTATGTATGTAACGTTTGTGCACAATATGCTCAAGAAAAAAAGTTTTCATACAGTTTCTAGTTCATGTATACTTAGTTTACCAAAATTAAAAAAAAAATGTTTTGCAATTTTTAAAATGATTTGCTAATACATTCGTAACTACACAAAGTTTTTAGTCAATATTTTTTAAATAAATAAATAATTGTTTTCAGCTAAAATGTGCTACAATCAAAAATGAGAAATTTCTAATCTACTTCCCATTCTTTTGAACCTTCTATTCATTAAGAATTCTGAAAAACTGTCAATGCTTTTGAAAAATATTAAGCAGAACAACTGTTTCTAACAATGATAATGATAAGAAATGTTTCTTGTGCACTGAATCATTAGGGAAGAATGATTTCTAAAGGATCATGTGACACTAAAGACTGGAGTACTGGCTGTTGATATATATTTTCAAATAAATTAAAACAAAAAACTGCTATTTTAAATTGAAATAATATATCGCACTATTGCAAATTTACTGTACTTTTGACCAAAGAAATGCAGCCTTAATGAGCATAAAAGACTGACCCTAAACATAAAAATGTAATGTATTTGGTACATACAAATGAATACTTTACCGTTCCCATAACATTCAATGCATAGTCATTTGCACCTGTATTATAATAACAGATTTACTACACATCTCTTCATTTTTGGACGCACAAATGTATTCCAATTGTGCAGAAAAAAAGCTATTCCAACAAAAAGTAACACAAAAGAAACATAATATAACATGCAATGATGAAACGTAATTACCTGTTTGTTTCTAAACAATTCAGTTATGCAGCATTAAAAGTAAAAGTGTTGATGAGCCCAAACCCAACTTTAAAAACACAACTCTGACAAAACACCCTGTGAAATGAGGCTAGACACACACTCGCACCGAGTAAGACAGCAGAAGAGCGATGAGGTGAGTGTGTGCTGCTGTCACAGAGACAGTTAGAGCGTGGCCGCCGTGACACCTGAGCCGTGGTGACATAATGAAGGGGGAGTGTCTGTCAGAGAGGGTCAGCGCTGATCACACAGCCCCGGCGCACATAATCAAACCCCCCGCATGACAAATGGCCCTGCTCCCTTGACTCTGGCGTCTGACACACAGACACATCTCCAGGCCGGCTCGCCGAACATCACACGGCCAGCCTGCGCGTTTGTGTGTAAGAACACATTTCATTTCTCATTCGCCTCTGCCCTTTGTCTCTGTCCGGGAGATAGAAGGGAACGCGCACACACGCCAACGCCGTGTACACACTTCATCTTCAATCCACGCTTTTATCCATCTCATCTCGGGGAAAGCGCGCACACACCCACTCACTCCACAATCAAGGAAGGGGTGTTTTCTCAACAGGGCCATAAGATGGGGGGACTACTTTTCCCAGGGGTCTTTGAGGCAGATCGGTTTGTCTCGCAGGTTTAAATGGAAGCTTAATGATGTTTGCGTCCGAATCACACAACATCTTGACTTTGCAGGTCAATGCTACTGGAACGACAACTAAAAATTCACCACTTGCGAAAGCAAAGAACAAATGTGAGTAAACGCAAATAATTGAGGCGTTAACTGAGGTGTTAAGACAGTTTTAGCATGTGACATTCATCATTTGATATAATAAAAGGTATCTTTTCCAAGTTAATCTGTTTCTGTCCTTACTAGCCGCGACAATGACAATGAAAAATGAAAAAATTTCAATTAGAAACGTCGTCACGGCTGGAAGAACAACATACAAACTATATGAATACTATATGTAGTTAGGACACGGTGTTAGGCTGCATATTATCTACCAAAATTTTTAATCTCCAACTACTTAGCCAACAGGGAAGGTTACTTGTGATGTAAGTGTTTACATAAAAAAAATTTGAAGTCAGAGAAAATGAGCCTTTACGCTACTTTTTTTTTACCAAATTACACAAATACCACGCATGACCTTTCCAATGTGATTATGAAATGCGTTTGTAGATTACGGAGTTCAAATTTTTTACCTTTGGAAAGATGTTCTGAACTGCAGAGAAGGCAGAAAGAACTTTTTTGAAAACATGGCTTATTCCGTAGGATTATAATGTAAAACAAATTATATTTTATCAAATTGTAGTCCACCATACAGAGAAAAATTCTGGAATATTTTCCTCAAAAATCTTGACTGAAAAAAGACATGAGCCTCTTGGATGATATAGGGTTAAGTACATTTCAGGAAATTTGAGTTCAGGAGTGAACTAATCATTTAAACTTTCTTGATGTAATGATATTAGAAAGAAATCTAAAGCCAAAAACTGTTATTGCTAGTAAAATCAGTACATTGTAGAAGTTCTACATTATTAAGTTGTTATGGCTGTTCTAACATGTTTGTTTGAGTCTAACGCTGCTTTGTTCAATTAAAAAAGTCAGAATTTTCAAGCTTCCAAAGATCCTGCAGAGTAAAGAGAAATCTACCAGCTTTGAAATAATGTGTATAGTTCACATAAAGTAGTTGTGGATTCATGACTTCAAATAAACTTGACTAAGATTAACACACTTAACGCTAAGTGTGCTTAAGCAAACAAAATACATTTGGGAGTTACTTTTCCTATTCTGCTAATTATAGCTACACCTGGAAATACAAAGCAGCACTGTCGGCATTTGGAGATTCGTTAGTTGACAAATGCACACCTGCTAAGCTAATGGCAACATTAGAATTTTGCTTCAGTATACGTCACCATCTGAGTATCTTTATTTTAATGCTATTTTAGCACTGCACTGGCTTTATCAAGCTAGCTTGCTTGCTTTTGTAATGTTAGCTAAAAAAGGACACGTATGATTAGCCTACTATCACAAGACGTTTTCGATATACCTGTATTTTCATAGCGAAAGCAGAGAGGTTGATATCACTGGCTTGGATTTTTCCGTATGTCCATTATCCAGCACTGGATAAGGAGTGCCTGATTTCGAAGTGACTCAAAGAAGCCAAGCTACAGTCTGGATCTGCTCAAATATAACAGTCAACAAAATTAAAGCAGGGTAGAACGAATCAAAATAAACAATGTTTGGCGAGTCCGACGTTATTGTAAAACTTTTACCATTCTAAATTCATTAAAATCCTGTTAAGACCAAATACTTGGGCTAATCACACAACGCTAATGTGTTTATATTAAAGCGCTTTGGAAATATAAACCAACTCGTTCGACCTCAGCAGTTCATGTTACAGCTTTATAGCGTTTGTCGGCTGTCAGAAATTCATGAAGGATGTCAGGACTAACAATACCTTAGTTTCTAACAGTGGCAGTTTCCTTCTTTTTCTTCTGTGTGTGTATGTGTGTGTGTCTACAGAGGCAAATGAGAAAGCCTGAGGGCAAATAGCTTCATTTAATTAACACTTTAATTAGTGCCTTTTCTCCCTCATTCACTACTTTTCTTTTCTATTTTCTCAGTTTTCCTGCTCTTCCAGTCTCTCGAGAGCAGCTGCTTGGGGTTTTTGTCTACTCTGCCGGACTCATATACAGAAAGGTCAAAGGTTATTAAAACTAGCATTGTTTACATCTCACAATGGGGCAAAAGCAGCAGGATCTGACTGACTTTCCCTCCCTTCACCATCTTTGTGTGTATACTGTGCAAAGTAGGTGAAATTTCCATAATGTACATAATACGAAGATAAACTTGATTTACATTTGTGCATTTAAGAGGTGTTTTTATCTAACAGAGCACATAAAGTAGGAATGATTGACCAGTATAAGCAAAATAGCACTGAAAGTATAAAAAAAAATAAAAAATTGCACTCAACGGACTATATGCACAAAATGGGAATTCGAAACGTATGTATTTATTATTAATATTATTGAATAAAATTATTAAAATATTTTAAACAATTAAAATGTAAAAGTTTTTATTTTACATTATTTTATTTAAAAATGATAACTAGTGGCCACTCATGCAATGTGATGACGTCATGTGACAATAATGTGGCGTCAAATGTAATATACCGTATTATGTTGTATTCCATTACACACCTAGACAATGTGTTTTCCCCTCAATCTCGTTGTCTTATTATTGCACACATACACACACATCCTGAGCTCTAGCGTCCTGCTTTTTAAAGGTTTTGTGATATCCCTTGTGCGTCGTGTGCAGTTCCAGATGACTGTGGGCGCCCATGTTGGTAAGCTCTGTCTCTTTCTCTCTTTCTGTGGGTCCAACTCCCTATAAACTCTCATTAAAACCCCATTCCCATTGCTTTCCAAACACCCCTTATTCATTCCTTTAGAGGCCCTCATGTAGCTCCCAACCTCCAAGCACACACACACACACACACACTCAATAAACTCTATAGAGAATGGTGGAAGTTCTTGGTGGAGATTAATGGATTCAGAAAGTGTTTCCATCATAGCACAGCGCACCAAAATCAGCCCAAGTTTGGACTCGACATGTCATACTTGGGCTGTATTTCAGCGCAATGAAACACAAATGCGGAACTGCTGCCTTAATGCTAAACTCTGCCAGTCAGTCATGTAACATCGACACCATGTTTGAGGAAAATGAATGAGTAAGTAAGATCCACTCGGTTTGTAAGGTCATTTAAATCACAAAAACATTCAATTAAATGTCCCGAGCTTATGGGAAAATGTGCACATTTGTCAAAATGCATTTATAAACCACTTAAACACAAATCCATGACATCTCCAAAAGAAGGATGGATGGATGGGTAGATGAATAACCAAATTCTAGGCTTATACAACTTGTGTGTTATATTGCAAGTCTCCAGAAACTATATGATAGCTTTGTGTGAGGAACAAAGCATGCTTTGCTTTAAAGCCAAATGAATCAAAGAAACACAACAAGGATGATAACTAATAACTAATGATCTCTCTATAGCGAAGTCACAACTAAAATGAAAACGACTTTTCACCTTTTAAGAGACTTTGAACAGTGAGCATTTATTAGCTGTGGACACTTGTTTCCACCTCAGGATAAAAAAGGGCAACTTTTTATTTAACAAAAACTTATATAATTCTATGAAAAAAGATAAAAACTGTCAGAAAACAGTCAGAATTGCCATGTTAACTGAAGCTAGATTGGCTAGATTACTTTAGCATTGTAATTTCACACAATTTAAAAAAATGCAATGTTTGCGGATGATCCTCCCGATCACACTTTAAAAATAAATAATCAAACTGCATTGAAACGCACTTTTTTAAAATAACCTTTCCATCTCTGACAGCATCCTCGAATGGATGAATGGAGATGTCTTTCGGCCAAGGAAGAGTAACGGAAAGATTGATGGGTAAATTCAGAGAGACTTTGAGTGAATGACAAGAACACGACGAGTACAGAAGCCTCCATTAATCCGCCAAAGAAACACGACACGACCTTACGGACTGACGCCCCACACGCCAAACGTCCCTAATGCATTCTTCATGAGAAGTGACCACATGCACAAACACACAATCAATCTCTTTCTTTCTATCTCTGTCTCTTTCTCTCTCTCTCTCTCTCTCTCTCTCTCTCTCTCTCTCTCTCTCTCTCTCTCTCACACACGGCTTCCAGTTTTTTTCCATGTTGTGTGTTTGGCCCTTGTCCCTGCCTCAGTCTCTCTCGTCAGTTTCTAATTGGAGAGAACAGGCTCCCTAAGCAAAGCCACATGCCCGATTGTAACGAGTGACATTCTGTTTTAAACCCAGCCATAATGGCCAACACACACACCAGCACAGAAATGTAATGCGCTTCGGCTAATACACACACACACGAGTCCAGGAAGCTGTTTATTTCTCTATGTAACGCTGGATTGAAAGTCTAAGTCCTGCATGAGGTCTGACTGCCGACTGCATTGGTCCTGTTTCATTCTGCTTTTATTCTGTTTGAAAAGGTGGATTTGTGATTAGGAACAGAGACGTTTTTTTAAACCCAGACAGCCTCAGATCAAATATAGCGAGCTGTAATTCGTGCAAGGCTTCTAGTGATGTTCCCAAAACTGCACCCGTGTGGGCCGTATTACCGTATTCCAATAAAACTTAATTTTAGCTTTATTTTTTGCTGCTGTCTCTAATAATTATCCTCAAATTAAAAATTCGAAATCATACGTGCAACACCCACACTGTTTTCGTCGCATGACTTTATGTGCACTAATCAGTCTTGATATGAAACCCGGTCCGTTTTCCTCAGAGCCGCCACGTTATGGCTCTCTTACGTCCCGTCGGACTCCTGGTGCCACAAAGCTGGGTTCTGTCAGACACACCTGCTGAAAACAGCCTGCGTTCATAACTCACTCCTAATGAAGCTCACGGGTGAACAGAGATTTCTTTAAAGCCGCTCACAGGTGCTCGTTTATACCTGTCACATCATATATGCAGCGCTTGTTTAGAGAGCGCAAACATCTAATTGAAAACATTGTTTTATGCAGAGAGAGTTTTTGTGGTTTTTAAAAGACTTTAAGATAGCAAATCAACCTTACGATGTTCAAAGATTTAAAAAAAAGCTTTCAATAAAAATGCTATATAAATAAATACATTTTCCACAAATTGCATTACTTATTAAATTACCGACATTGAAAGAAATAAAAAATTTATATTTGAAATAACGCCATTCTAAAAGCATTAATACACATATTAAATCTAATATCTAATATCTAATTAAGTCTAATTAATTTATTACCTTCAGATATTGACCATAAATAGATTTTGATCTTTTAATCAGACTTTAATTAGGCATCCTGGTGTGTCAGGTAAGCAGAAAAAGCTAAATGTCTGATAAGCAGATGGAAAAAGTTTAAAGAAGGGATTAAAGGAGAAGAGGAGATTTTTGGAACGATACCAAAGACTTTTCCCCCTTAAATAATCTAGCCTAAAAATTTCTAAAGCATTTTTGGTAGCACTTTATCTTAATTTCTTGGTTAAGTACACTGTAAGAACATTATATGTAAGTGAACGTGCTGTAAAATAAAGTACAACAGCATTTTTATTATAGAAAATAAAGAAAAAAAGATAAAAGTAAAAAGTCTAAATGTCAGAAGAGAAATAATGAAGAAAAACATTTTTTGAATGATACCAAGTTTTCAAGTTTTAACATAAAAATGCTAACATTTATATTAAATAACCATCTATATACATCTATATACTTTGAAAAGGTCTGTAAACCAAAACAAGACAACAAAAAAAATTAAGATCAATAAAAACGTAGCTTCTAAATAGCCAGGAAATAGATCAAGTCCAACTGTTAGCTGTTATTCAGCTGATATTTGTTCAGAAGAAAACGAGGCCAATTGTTCTCACACTGATGGAATGCGGATAAAGGAAAGAAAAGCAGCAAAAGAAACAAACAAACAGCAACTCGCAGGCCGTGTTCAGAGATGGAAATCAATACTAATTAAAGCCAAACAAGTGTTCTGCTTGATGCGGTGAAAGAGCAGGCTTCTCATTAAATATTTTCATCGCTGATTAGTCGAAGGTTTTTTAAATGAATTCAACGCCTGTCGCCTCCCTTTGGGAGAGCATGACACTCTCGCAGCTCGCGAGCGGATGTGAATTTCAAACCCTGCGAGCCTGCAATTAAAACAACAACAAAGAATAGACGATACAAAATTAAGCATCAAATGGTTTAATGTTATGTGTCACTCTCCAAAACGCTGTGTATTAGAGGCACTTAATTAAACTTTCAAATTCAAATGGACTAATCAGTTTGAGGCAGAGTGGCTGATTGTTTTTCCCGTACATTAAACACTTCCTTCAGCTCCTGCCCGCTTGTTAACATGAAGGTGCGATTTGCATATCCTGATAGACTATTACAGTTTTAATGTCCCTTTTTCTCCGGTGGTACATCAATCATGCACGCGGGGCCACCACAGGCCACAATTAACCCACCGAATCTGCCACAAAACAAATATTACAAGGGTTCACTAATTTAGAGATCAAAAAGCCACTTGTCCGCTTCACGAGTGAAACGGAGGCGGCGCCGGCGCACTTCAGAGACGCCGCGTAATTACCAGCTGTTAATTGCGCACTTGCGCTGTCTTCGTTTTAATTAAAAAGAGCGGCTCGTCGCCGGCCGATAAGCGATGGTGGAGCGCGGCCGGTTTTAATCAACAAAGCGCGAAGAATTCGTTTCTGCACCGGCCAGCCGCGGCAGGAGGAAATCTTCAAATATCCGAAGGAGAAAGGGAGATTAAACCCTGTCCATTAGGAGCGACGCAGAGGGAGGGGAGGGGAGCAGTCAGGTTTTATTTGGGCCGAGCGCGCGGGGCCGTATTTGAAGTTAGTCCCGCTCGCCGTGCTCCTGCCGACAAACTGGCGGGGGGCGAGAGTCTAATCAGACCTACTGCATGAGAGGAGCACTTGAGTGGAGGAATTGGACCCTGCTGTTACTCCCTCGCTCTCTCTCACTGTTGCCCTCCCTATCTTTCTTTAGCAGCCGATGAACACGCTCGTTTGTTTGCCTTGAAGGATTATGGGAAAAGTTGTTGAACCGACGGCCCCGACAAGTAAGTTGTTGCGGGGAGTAATACCTATTCATCAAGTCATCCATCCATCTCCCTTCCTGCTTCCTTGCCCGTATACGCTCTTAGAAACGAAAGTTTCGAAAAAAAAAAAATTTTGAGTGATGCCACAGAAGAACATTATTGGTTTTAGCGAACGGTTCTTAAAAGAACATTTTTTTTTGCCACTTTTGTGGAATTGAAAGGTTCTGTGGATGTTAAACATTTTTGATGGATGGCAGTGAAGAACTTTTATGCAAGAAAAAACACAAGTGAGACCTTCCTGTCTTTTCGAGCTTCGTGTCTCAACTGTATCTCTCAGATTAAAGAGAGCTTTGTGCAAGTATCCTGTTCCTCATACTTTTCTCGTGAGAAATACATCTCAGAAATCTCACAGTGTCTCCTCGAGAGCTTCAGAGGGATTCTCAACAATGTCTTGGATAGAGAAAAGTCTAATAAAAATTTCAGTATAAAGGCTGATCCCACAGCAGAACCATTTTGGGTTCTCCAAAGAAGCTATCAGTGAACAGTTCTTAGAAGAACTGAGGAATGAATGTTAAAGGTTCTTTATGGAACCATGTATGCCGAGGCAGAATCAATATTCTATTATATATCACAATCGCTTCTTTTAATTGCTCCTAATGAATATTTTGATGTAAAATATGGCAAATTATGTGGTAATATGGTAAAACATGAATGCTTTATTCATATTTGAAGATGAAAGCTTAATCAAATTATTTAATAAAAGAAGACAATACATTTGTAATCTTACAAAAGATTCAGTTTTACATAAAAGCTGTTCTTATGATCTGTCTATTCATCAAAGAATCCTCAAACAACATTGTTTCTTAACTGTAGCTTAAAACTACCGAATCTCTGCGTTTATCCGTGTTTAACCCAGCATTTTCTTTCTGAGCTGTACAGGAGCAAAACACCCACGTCAGTGACTCCAAGAGCATTCATCAGAGGATGAGACGTCTCAAAGGGCCTCAAAACTCTCCTGACCTTTGCTCCTTCCTTGACAGAACTGTCCGCTCTTCCTGTCTGAGGGGCTTCCTCCCACTCATGCCCAATCAGCACCTGTCAGCACGGTGATCGCCGCCGCGATGCTGGGTTTATCTAAGGAAACAGTTGCCGTGGCAAGGACGGTCTGGCCACTGTGACAGATTAATGCTGACTTAAACTCACTTCCTGATCACACAGAGAGAACTCTAATGAGGAGGAGGAGTCTCGCTGTCTGTCTGTCTCTATCACACACACACACACACACACACACTCGAAGGCGCCACAATGTAGACAGGCCAAAGTAAAGCAAGCTGCTACAGTTTGTCCATATCATCTTATTGTTCATGGCGTTAATTATTTCCTGTTTACTAATAGGCCAGAACAGAGTCTGGAGAGGTCAGAAAGCCACAGACATTCTCTCACACTCTACTCTATCAGAGAGTGTGTGATATGTCTGGAGGTGATACCCTCTGTTTGAATGCAGATGACCTTTGACCTATTAGCCAAAATCACTTCCACATGAGCTGCAGAGTTTGAGCACGCGTTAATCTTTTCTAGAAATGTTGTTATCTGTATGAAAACATTGAAAAATTTAAATTGAAGAATTTAAAGGCAAGAAAGGAAAAACACCTTTCTACGATAAAAGCTCTTTACATTTTAGAGGAATGTTCTGGAATCAATACAATTAAACCCTCAATTGACGAGAAGCAGATGGAAAATTCTTGATGTACAAATTATATTTTTTAAGTAAAAAAGCATTTTATTTCATATTATTAGATATTCAGGACCCAAAAATGTAGTCTTATTTCTCTTTGTAAAAAAGTTGTACTTACTAAATTATTTTGATAAAAATTATGAAATAAATAAAGTGAAATTTAATATTTCATTTAAGAATCAGAAAAAGTTTCGAAACCAAAAGTATTATTTAAAGAAAATTAAAGAAATATTTAATTTATAAACTAAAATGTAATTTCTAAATAGCTTAGAAATATCTGTGATTTATATATTATATATTAAGCATCTTAAAATATTTGTTCAAATATCCATCAAATGCCACTTGATGATGGAATGCATTTTTTATGCATTTATGACCAAGTTAAGCTGGTTAAACCTATTTCATGTGACACAAAATATACCAGAAAAGCACATGCAGAAAAATAAGAATTTCCTTAGGAATTTGTTTGGTAACCCTCATTCAGAGGATCAAACTAAAACAGTAATCAAGCAGCTAAAAAGACAATTGAGACCAGTTTTAGCTCAAATAACAGACACCTTTGTATTTGGATTAAGTAAAATAAGTAGCTTTAAACCTTCTGGAATGTCTTGTCTCATAAACTTTCATTCAAGGGTTGAGTCGAAAATGACTCCCAGCATGCCAAATATGCTGTCAATGAGCTTACTGAGACTAGAACATTCATTAAACAAACCGAATTCTCAATCAGACCTGAGACACGAGTACATGCACAGGTGTGTGCTAAACTCCAAAAGTCTGGAAATGTGCCTCGGATCAACATGTTCATGTTAGCATTGCGTATTTATGCGAAGAACTCATCTGTACGTCACATCTGCGTCTCTGATGGAAGTTTCGATTCTCGAGCTAATAATAAACACAAGCGTACACGCTTCAGCGTGTGTGTGTGTGACGGAGGCCAGTGTGAATGTGTGCAGCTGGCATGGACTGCTCTGGTCTGGCATGCGTGTGTGTGAGTGTGTGTTGCTGCCTGCTGGCCGGTGGTGTTCCCAGGCCTGCACTGCTCTCAGACCGTGTCAGTATGATGGATGGTTTGGGTTAGACGGGGGCAGTACACGCACCTCTTTCGCTCCTCTCCTGTGGGACGTCCTGAAGACTGCGAGTGTGTGTGTGTGTGTGTGTGTGTGTGTGTGTGTGATGTCCCGCAGACTGACAGCCACATTGTGGCGCCCCAAACAGCCCGACTCCGCCCGCTGGCATCACCACTGAGGGTCTGTTCAACCACCTCCATCACACACACATTTTCAATACATGCTAAAATTGATACATGATCACATGCAACACTCTTTTTACATGAATTTCTTTCATGAAACCAGTCCTGATTTTTTAATGACTGATTCATATCTCTCTCTCTCTCTTTGCAGGCAGTTAATGCAGCCTTTGCAACTTTACTGGCTAGACGACTTAACAGGAAGTCCCTCAGGTGTTTGATTTTTTTCACATGCTTTTTTACATTAAACTGGAAAATATTTGATAACTAGTGAGACAGAAATCAGAGACAAATATAACCAATACACTCCATATACCTTTTTTTCTATTCTATTCTATTCTATTCTATCCCATTTGTTATTTCTTTGATACATGTAATAGTTTTAATAAAATGAAGAATTACTTTTTATTAAATTATTTTATATATATATAAAAAATATATATATATATATATATATATATATATATATATATATATATATATATATATACATATATATATATATATATATATATATATATATATATATATATATATTTTTTTTTTTTTTATATATAAATAATTTAATAAAAAAATTGGCCCGGTTTCTAACTTCCAAGCCTGGCAAAAGCAGCAAGGACTGGCCTGTCTGGGACAGATATGGAGTGTAGGGGTCTGTCCCTCCCTGTCCGGTGGGTCTGGGCGTAGCTCACTAGATGTGCTAACACATTAGCACTCTCACACTACCAAAGTTTTAAGATGCTAATCAACAGGGTGTAAAGATCTGTCAACAAATACAGCATAAAACACACAATTATTACATATCGCTCCCATCTCTGCCGGTCCCAACGGGCTGACAGGTTGATTTCGGTATCGCCATGGCAGCTGACGTAGCCGCACCCCAAACAGTTACTGCTCCTTTTCTTCATTGGCTGCTAACGGCGGACTGTTATCGCAAGGAAAGAGGCCTCTGGCCAACTCAAACACATTTAATGCACTGTCCACAGAGTGTTTGGAGAGATAATATACATTCAGAGTACACACACGCACACTCGTTTGCCATGGCATGGCCGCATCATTGTCTGGGAGAGGTGGTGCTGAGCGGTAGATGGTTATCTGTGCGCTAACGAAGAAAAATAGCAAAGAAAAACAAGCTGGACAAATTCCACGCCACACAACACTGACCGCCTCATTACGGCCAATCACATAAAATCTATAAATAACCCACGGCCTGTCAAAGCAACAGTTGTCTTCACACAAAAACTTGTAAATTGTTTAATAAAAAAAAACAACTGTTAGATAAAGCTGTGTTTTTCCCCAAAGGTCAATGAAAATATGAGGGGGAAAAAATTATAAAACGCTTTACTTAGATTCATTGGCAATCATTTTAACACTGACTTTACCGTTTAATTCAGATTTCTTTATATAAGGTTTTTATATCTAATATTATCCTAATAGTGAGGATATGCTGATACCTTAAATATAAAAATATCATTTATAAAGTAAATACTAGCTAAAAATAATATGGACAATAAAAACCTGCATGTAAAATAAATGCAATGTAATTGTTGTAAAATTGTTGTAAATTTAAAATCATTTAAATCGAAAGCTAAATATAACAATAATAAAATAAAAATACAAATAATTATACAAAATATTAAAATATATATATAAATAAAATTAATTGATATATTTAATATTTCTTATATAGCAAATAATTTAAATATAAAAAAATATTTATTTAATTATCAGACAGATAATTCCCCTTTGGATAATGACAATTTGAAATAATAAGAGTTTTATCATTTTTATGTTCATCATTATATTTGCAGTAAAATGTTTCAAAACACCAAAAGATCACATGTTTGGAAGTGTGTTTATCTATATAAACGTTAGTGGTGGTATGTATATGTTTACTTTTCTAAATGTTTATCTATGATGCTTAGTAACGATCGAATACAATGGAACAATTAGACAAGGAACAGATGTCCATTGATTCACACATACACACAGGTAGCAGACACACACACACACACACCACAGGAAACAGATGTGCATTCTTAAAGTTAAAGACACACATACAGGTAGCAAGAATACGCAAAGAGAGAACAGATGTTTTTACATAGACATACAGGAAACAGGCCGACATTCAGGTAACACACACACACACACACACGCCTCCTAAGACTGCTCAACACTCACCCTTCACATCAACACCCTTGTGTGTGTGTGTGTGTGTGTGTGTGTGTGTAAGTTATAATGAGTGAAAAGTCTTATAGTTTCCAGATGAATCCAGTTTGATTCACATCATTGTGACAGGAAGGCCTTTCATCTGCTGCTGCCCATTACAGATATTACCAGAGACAGACTAAGTCTAATCACCATCACACACACACACACACACCTCCAAACGCATAAGCACACTTGCAAAGGCACACATCAAGTTGCTTACAAACACTAATACTGAACATAAAAGGATTTCTGTTATGATCTGCACCTACAAATGCACATCAGAGATGCTTGCGCTGAAATTATAAAACCTAGCCATATAACAATATCAGTATGGAAATATTTGCGCATGAGGGAAGTTGCATCCACAAAAATGAGCTAAATCAGACAAAATCTGCAATAGGGACATCCAGGAACATCCTCAACATCCTCTACCAAAATAAAAACAGCCGGTGTTTCACAGAACTGCATTGTATGAATAATAAAAGGAAATAAAAAGATAAATTATTCAATTGTCATAAACAAAACAATCAAATCTTTTTATATATGCTGTATGCAATACAGTTTTATTTAAACAATAAACTATTTATTTTAAACATTAAATGAAATTTATAAAATATCTATAAAATGTTGATTTTGAAAGTAAAAATAGAGTAAAAGGTAAAACTAAATGGATCAAACTTTACTCAAATTAAGTTCATTGGCTTGCCATAAAAATACTTTAAAGTTAAAATTAGTTTATTCTTTTTTTATTTAAAAAAAACAACAATTATTTAAACAATTTATGGGTATGTCAAAAACACCCTTTAGGTATAGAATTAATTAAATGAACTTTTCTCATTTTTAATAAAAATAATATATAAATAATTGACGTTACAAAACCTCCTTCCTACATAAAAATTAGTTTTTTTTTTACTTCAAAATATAGTAAATAAAGTACAATGATTCAAACTAACTTAATATAAAAAACCAAATATTTGTAGAATTTAGGACGTACCTAAATGCCCTTAAAATATGATTTGCAGGGTTTAGCTCACTTCTGACATCCCCAGACTACAGCTAAGCGCCAAACGCGCGCGCACACAGAAGCTTTGATTGCTCTTTGACCCAGAGCTTCAGTTTCCCCCCTCTCTCCTCTCAGAGTAAGAGGTTCTTCTCTTTATCTCATAAAAATCAAGGGAATGAAGAGGAGCTCCACACAGAGTGCAGACACACAAACGAGGTGAAATCCAGCGTGCTTGAGCTCTTTCAGATTCACATCAGCGTGTGTTTCATCTCACACACAGATATCCCAGCACACATCTCCTAATAGCTGGGGAATGCTGGGTATATACTCAAAGAATCTGTGGTTTTGTGTGGGCCAGCGGTTGAGCCCACTCTGCCGAGCACGGGGGTCATTGACCACTACACTCAAGGGCCCTCTAACGCACAATGGCGCGTCCCGGGACAAAGTGAGCACTTGAGGAGAGAGAAAGAGAGATGGAGGAAGAGAAAGGAGAGGGACAGCGAGAGGTGCAGGTGTCTAAAGTGAAGAATTGAAAGGACCAAAGAGCTGAAACTCTCATTATTCGTTTACCAATAAGCCCTCTCTCTCAAAGAGGGGCGACGAGGTGAAAAAAAATGCATAATTTGCCACAAGTTTTCATTCATTGAACGTTTGAGGGGGTGAATGGCTTGAACTGAAGAGGAAAATTACTCCCCATGAAAACACACGTTCACACACACAAGAAAACATTCACAAACACGCAAACACTAGCGCTGCTCCCAGAGTGACCCGTCTGGTCCCTTTACACACATTTTCACCCAAAACAGTGCTTTTCATTTTTCAATTTTTAATATACTAAAAAAAACTGTATATAGACACACATACATTTATATTAAAACATTCTACAACTGATTTGAAATAAAAAATATATATAATTTGATTATCATTTAAATATATTTGTGACCCAGGACCACAAAAACAGTCATAAGTGTAATTTTTTTCAAAATTGATGTTTATACATCATCTGAAAGCTAAGCTCTGATGTTTGTCATGATATGACAATATTTAATATACAACCATTTGAAAATCTGGAACCAGATGATGCAAAAAATCTAGATATTGAACAAAATCTACTTTAGAGTTAAGTTCTTAGCCATGCATATTGCTAATCAAAATTTTCAAAAAATTTAATCCAGAAATTTTACTAAATATATTCATGAAACATGATCTTTACTTAATATCCTAATGATGTATGGCTTAAAAAAAATCTAAAATTCTGACCCATATAAATGTACTTTTGGCTATTGCTACAAATATACCCCAGTGACTCAAGAGTGGACTCAAGACTGGGGTCACATATATCATAAAAATAAAAAAAAAATAAATAAAAATAAATAAATAAATAAATAAATAAATAAATAATATATATATATATATATATATATATATATATATATATATAAAAACAACATTTAATCATCAAAAAAAAATAAAAATCTAAGTAAGCTTGTGCTGGAACCAAGATGCTGAATTACTTCAGATGTTCAAATACGTTTGCAAAACGAAATGCATGACTCATAAACAAAGATGGAGATGCACAATGTTTGTTTGTAGTCAAGTTATGTAGCAACAAAGTCCGTGGCGTCATTACTGACTAAGACATTTCAAACCAAAACAGCCTGTCAGTCAACCGAAATTCATCATGCTCTGAGACCTGACATGCACACAGATATTATCACTTCTGACGCCTATACACACATGTGCACTCAGATATCATTTTCTAGAATCATCCTCTGCCGAAATACACATGGGGGCCAGGAAATGGCTTTTGCCCCCTGACCCTGTAACCTTAGCTCTGAGGTCAGGCCACATTTGTAGTAATTGCACTCTATCATATTTCGGGCCTGGAAAAAAGCGGCCATGTAAACAAACCTCGGTGGACATGTGTCATCCATCCATCCGCTGGATAAGATCGCGGATCCGCAGAAGACAAACAGTGGAGGATCGCAAATCAGTGCTCAGGACGCGCACGCAACCGTAAATTTAACCCAGAAGCCCTTTTTAGCCAGCAAGCCTCTCTTTAAAACAGCATCAAAATCTACCAGTGAGAACGTCCTGAAATATGCATTCCACACACACATGCAGTCTCCCGGAGTAAACGCTTTCCACAGGCCAACAGCATCCTCCACCCACTGAGCACAGACCACTGACAGCAGACTAGAATAGAGCTGCTGACAGGCATATGCATATACATACTGTAAATACTGTAAATATGGCTTAGCAAAAAGACAGAAAGAGAGAAAGACATAGCAGAGAGAGGGTATGGCCCTCTACTGGAGCACTTCTGTCCTCACACAGTGTCTTTTAACACTTTTTCCACCACTGCGCTATGTGTTTTCAACTTGCGTTATTGTTCAAATCACAATGGAATGAATGAATGAATGTGATGAGCACATGCAGTTACCAATTTTGTTGCATTGATACAAAATTCGTCTGAATGTTAAACTAAAATATTTGTTTTGGAGGAAAAAAAAGAAAAGATGCCAACTACCTGAAAATGAAATTGTCCGAAGTACCCATTTTGTGGTGCCCAACATCCCAATTACAACTTCCTAACTTATATACAGGATTTTCTTAGGATGTTTCCCAACTAAAATTTCTATCCATATATCTTACAGGTGTCTTAGAGTAAAATATGTCCAAGCCAATATCAAGTTAACTAAAGTCAACTAAAAGAGGTTAATATTCGTCTCTCTGTAAAGTCAAACTCAGGCCTACACTCCTAAAGAACAAATCTGGGATCCCCGAAGCGCTTTTTTCTTAGTGTAAAGATAATAACCTGAAGTACATTTTTCCACTATAAATAAACTGTTGCGCAATGGAAAGGGTCCGTGGATTATAAAGGTTCTTCGCGGAACCATAAAAACCTTTGAGTAAAAATGTGTTACAAAGAGCTAAATGCACGTATTGGAAGCTGCATCATGCAAGAAAATTAGCCAAAGTGCTTAATGAAACCCATAAAAGGTGCAACAGATATGTAAAACTTTGTGAGTGACAAGCATGCCAATTCTGCGGAAAACTTTCAGCGGGTGCAGATTTCTTATGTCATAATAATAGTGTGTTATCAAATACGTCTGCATCATTCGTCAGACACAGACTTGAGCTCCAGTCCAACAGAACAAACCACAAACACCGCTCTCTGCTTTCCTTCACTGCTAACATTTCACATCTTCTCTTTCCACTTTTGTCTTGCATCCTTGTCCTTTATTGTTCTTTTAACTTTCACTTTTTGCTTCTTACTTTCACTTTCCATATCCGTCCGTGCAATTTTCCGCCCTTCCTCATTTCTCTCTCTCCGTCTTTTCACTTCGTTCTGTCCCTTCTGCATTTGGGTTATTTTCCTTTTGTTTTCATATCTCTCTCCTGCTCTTTGTGAATTAGGCAGTAAATATTGACACAGACGCAAGGCGTCTGCTCGGCCAAATCAGTTGGAATTACCACATTAAACCAGGCGAGAGCGCGAGGCAGACGGAGAGAGAAATCACGCTATCCTCCTGGATTTGTCCAAATTCAGCTGATGCAAAACAAGGAATTAATTTGGACTTGGGAGCGGCCTAACGCGGGCCTGCCGGGACCGCGTCCGCACTTGACAAAGATGAATGGCACCATTCCAACTGAATAGTAATTTCACTTTTTGTTTGCGCGTATGTGTGTGCGTTCCGGTGAATTCGCGCGGAGCTACGGAGCGGTAGGCGAACGGGCACAAAAGCAAAGTCAGCCAATCCCGCAGAGGCTCCTACCTGTCCGTCACACACCCAGGCATTGTTTACTAATCATCTGATCTTGATTGGTTTGAGAGAAGGGCTTGGGGGCGGAGTCAGGACAGAGGGGAAGGTTAAGTCTTAACCTTGAGGAGATTTGCTATCTATTCACCAGCAGGATTCCTCTCCTCTAAAGCAAAAGAGAGATAGGGAGGACGGAGAAAAACTTTTTTTTCCTCAATCCGCTCGAGGGGTGTGTGGAGTAACACAAAACGTGTCACATTCAGAGAGTGAATCCACTGGAAGAATTTCAGACGAACACCCAAAAGCATAATCTTCGGCCCCGCCGATAGAAATGGTAATTGCGGGCGAGGATGGTTTTTTGAAGGCTGAGCCGTGCGCGGACAGAATGTCCATTTAGAGTAAAAGGACCCAACCAAACAGGCCCTTCTCCACTCTTTTGTTCCCCTCAACAGGCCTTCACATGTTTACGGAAAAAGAACCTTCAAATCCACTCAGCGTCCACAACACAATGTGCCACCTAACCCTGGCTCACGGGTGAGAGGACAGGAGACGAAAAAAGAGAGGGAAGACTGGTGTTTCTGCTGGTTTATCTTAGGCCACAGATTTGACATTGAACATAAAAAAACGGTCCCAAAAAGTTAGCATTAACTGCATACGCTCAACATTTTGCAAAAATATTAATTTAAATGTGACAAATATCTATATATCTATCTATCTAAAATGAGACACTGCATACAATTAACATTATAGAGATATGAAGTTAATTCAGTTGGAAAACTGGTCTTTAGAATTAAATTATAAATTTGTGTTCATATTGAAATTTCTGAATGTTAATCACAAACATATTTTGAGAAATTGTTCGTCTCGCTTCTGAGTCTTCAGAAAAGAAAAATGTGATTTGTTTTTGTACATTTTTTTCAGTATTTGCTTTCAAGGTGAAAAACAGAAATTTTAAAGAGATCGAATTTGTCAAATTTATTTTCTACAGGTTTGTTCCTTTCCTTCCTAAAGACTTTTCCTGCCATCCCTAAAGACTCTATAACACACATGACCTAGTTCAAACACATATCAATGGACGGTCCAAATGGACCGATGAGTTCTCCAGCACAGCATGATTACATCACTTAAATTGAATCCCTAACACACACACTTACTTTGAACCACTCGACACTCTGACACGGCCCAAAAGAGCCAGGCCATGTACTGACCCATGAGGGTTAAAGGTTAAAGTTGACACCCAATGAGAAGATGGTCTCAATAATAGTTGGCGACTCGATATATATGGTACATATATATGTACAAATGTATGTACCGTATGTACAAATGTGCTACATGCAAACACACTTAAGATGCCTAGAGCAATGTTAGATGCACGCACACACACACACACACACACACGCTCAGATGGGTCCTGCTGCTTAACCCTGGCGCTCTGTTCGTCAGCTCACTCTGAGAACGTGCAGCACTTAAACTTTCCCCTTTTCAAACAGACCGAGACAAAAAGCGCGAGACACCAGCAGGCAGCCCGGGAGCACACAGACGGCTGAACAGGAACAAGAGGCACATCCACAAAAAGGAAAAAAACACCCCCCAACACACACACACACACACACAAACGCATGTCCATACACAATGTGCCCCCTCTAGTAAAGTCTATTCCTGCACCCTGCAGATTGACTGCACACAGATCACTCAGAAAGACCTGATACATGAGACAGCTATCTGACCATTAAAAAAACAAAAACGAGTGAACGAGAAGGAAAATTTACACGACAAAACAAAAGAATTGCATAATAAACATATGGAATGAAACATGGAATGGTAGAATGTTAAGAGATAGCATAAAAGATAGATTTGATAGCAATAAAGATACAAAGAAAGATAGAATAATGGATAGATGAGAGAGTGATTGGTTGATTGAACGAATTATATAAATGAAGGACAGTTTGAATAATGGAATGAATGAAAAACAGAATGTTAGAATGTTGATAGAATGGTGCGTAGAATAAAGGGGAGGATGAAAAATAGAATAATGCGTAGACAAAGGAAGATCAAGTGATGATGG
The DNA here is from genome assembly GCF_018831695.1 of Puntigrus tetrazona. NCBI lineage: Eukaryota > Metazoa > Chordata > Actinopteri > Cypriniformes > Cyprinidae > Puntigrus > Puntigrus tetrazona. The sequence goes on from NC_056713.1 coordinate 19,398,154, forward strand.
ACTGTTAGAACTATTGATAGAATGAAAGATAGAAGAAAAATAATGATAGCTAGAATGATAAATCATAAGAACAGTTAAGGAATTAAAGAACTAAAAAGAAAGAAAAATAGGTAAACTGAAAAATGCAAGTTAGAATGATGGTGAGATGGAATGAAAGATCGAATGATAGATGAATAGAACAAAAGACAGAACAATGGATAGATAGCACAGAACAATAAAAAGATAGAATGATGGATGATGATTGAACTGAACAATGAACACGGCCCAAAAAAGATGGATAGATGGATGGACGGATAGAATGCAAGAGCATTGGATAGACAGAATGACGAACAGATAGAATGTTGACCAGACAAAATGACTGATAGGTAGAACACAAGACAGAGTGATAGAATGATGGATATATTGAATGCAAACACAGAAAAACGGATAAAATCATAGAAGGAATGAGAACGATGGACTGAACCAGAAACAGAACGATGGATACATGGATAGAACGCACAGAGAGATCACAGACAGACAGATAGAAACTTTGTCCAGAACTTTGACAGAGGGGGCAAATGACGGATTGACAGTGGGAGATTAAGAGGAAATAAAGAATGAGTGAAAGAAAGACAGATAGACGGACAGAGAGAAAAGCAAGGGGTGTGGGAGGGTGTGCTGCAGCTGTCCTCTGTCCTCCCAGCCCCAGGTTTCTGTCGTTTGCTGAAAAACACGGTTCATTACATTCCCTCTCTCCATTCCCTCTTTCCTTTCAGTGGAGATAAGCTTCTTAGAGAAGAGGCAGCGGGCGGAGCCGGCCTTTGAGTGACAGCAGGAAGAGACCGGCATTCAGCGCACAATAGTGCTTTAGCAGGGGCTAATCTAAGAGGCGTAGAATGACCTCCACTCACTCTCTCATCTACTAGCCTTTCCCACAGAGAGAGAGAGAGAGAGAGAGAGAGAGGGATGGAAGGACAGTGAGGGGCCCCGATGAGTGCAAAGATTGAGAGAGTGACAAAAAGTGTAAAAAGCAGGAGTGCTGGAAAAAGAGGATTATCAGACAGTGACGGATGGATGGAGAGATGGTGAAAATGGCAAGAAAGAAGTGGAGTAGCTATTAAAATAATAGATTGATGATAAGAATTATATATACTGTAGAAAAAAAAAAAAAAATATATATATATATATATATATATATATATATATATATATATATATATATATATATATATGTGTGTGTGTGTGTGTTTTGTGTAATTTTTTAATTGACATTTTTATTTTAGATTTTACTGAAAGAACAAATCTATGTTTTTATACTTTATTGCACATATCACACACAGATATATATATATATAAAGATGTATTCCAGTTTTATCTCTCTCTCTGTTTTCATACAATTGTGTATGATGGTTGAGTGGTTCTGGGTTGATGGAGGAGCAGGTGGATGTTCTGTTTACATGCCCTTCATCACTGTATCACTTCACTGCCACAGCCAATCACACCGCCCATAAAACAGCCAATCATCCAATCAGCACGTCCTAGCAAGTCTATTTATAAGTCACTATATTTAAAGATCATAATCTCCTCTTCAGAGTTCAAAACTGAAGAAAAGGGAGACCTTTCTACTGTCATGTACCCATAACGAGAGATATAAAGGAGTGTCATGTTTTCTTTGAATCATTCTAGGTTGCATACAAGGCAAGGCTTTTCCTCATGGTGATAGTAAGGCTGGACAGTTATGAAAGTATGCAAACTTCTTTTTCATTTCAGAATATAATTGACTCATTCATTATTAACACAAACTATGGTAACTCTATCGCCCTCTTGAGTTCTGAAGTTTAATACGGCCACAAAACTCAAGAATGGACGTTTAGTACGTACAATGTGGCAGTGCACCACAAATATATTGGCCAAAGTCTAACCATATCATTTGAAATATGCAGTGTCTTACTGTGATTGTTATTTTTAATAATAATCAGCACAGAGAGACTTTTGCCAGTAGCTTGAGGTGTTGGATTATTTGAGAAATGGTTCACACTCTTGTTGAGTTTGTTTAATTTGGTTGGAGTGTGTTAAATACACATACACAAATGAGCGCACACACACACACACAACGTAACGTAAGTGGATGCAGAACGTTGTAGTTTTAACAGAGTGGTGAAGTAGCTGTCGTTGACTTTCATTGGCTGAAAGAAGGAGAGAAGGTTGGATGAGGTTTAGTTTGAAATCTGAAACTGAGGATGTGGTTCACCTGTATTTCTGGTGATTTTATAGTTGCAAAAAAAATATTTCGTTTTTTGTTATATGTAAAAGAAAGAAATTCAGGTTTGGAATACCATTTGCTGTTCATTAGCTGCTCTTTTCCATTCATAAATCACGAACAGGTTTAAAGCAAATCATGATGTGTCCAATTTGAACTACATTTCCCATCAGCACTTGCATCTTTATTGGTACAGAAATTGAGGTGGTTTTTGAAATGCAATACAAGTTTTTTTTTGAATAGTACGCAGTATATTAAAGTATATATTCTATGCTGCATGCAATTTTTGAAATACAAAAAAAGAAGAGAAATTTTTTTCAAAATAACTTAATAAGGAGTACTTAAAATAAATAGACCCTAAAAAAATTTAATGATTTGCAAAAATAATTTAAAAAGAGAATTCCAATTATTTATTCTTATTTTTATTATTATTATTATTATTATTATTATTATAAATCAAGTCAATAAAAACAGAGATCATAAAGAGTGTTTTAAATAGCAAATTTAAAACAATATGTTTATTTTAATGCATCAAATTATAAAAAGAATAAAAATCATTCAAATCAAATAATAATAATTATTATTATAAATCAAGTAAATAAAAAATATGTTAAAAATAAACAGATCTAAAAAAAAAAATCCTAATCATAATTAATAGATCCCAAAAATTTTAATTAAGAAAACAAAAAGAGATGTTTAATATCAAATAAACAAACAAATACATTTTAATAATTAATCAATAATAATAATAATAATAATAATAATAATATAAAGAGCTGTCAAATTATTACTATTATTATCATAAATTAAGTTAATAAAAAAAATAAAGATAATCAAAGTTCATTGCTTCTGGTTTATTTGTCACACAAGAAATATAGACACGTAAAGACATTAAGCACAGCATAAATATTAAAAATCACAAAAACATTAAGCAGTATCCTGGTATGTGCACACACACACACACACACACACACACACACACAAACACACACAGGTAAAGTGGCATTCTTTGAGCACCGTTCATGTGTGTTTATATCCAGTGTCAGTTTGGTCTTTCTGTGTCCCTCTAACTGTTTCCACCCAACATACACACAAATACACAAGCCAGGTCCCGACCACCAAGGTGGCCTTGGAACAGGTACGCTTGTTTTATGTCACATGTCAGCCATATTGTGGTCTACCGAAATGCCACCCTCAAAAGTTTGTGTTTCTATGTATGTGTGTGCATTTTTAAGTTACAAATGCATTTGACAGATCAGATCGTGCATTTTAAAAACGTCACAATCGTGCACCATTTATAAATGCACATGTATGCCATGAATAATAGACGTTGTGTTTTATATGTGTCTGTTGGTGTGTAAAGGTGTGTGTCTGGACAAGTACATGCTTGAGCATGTGTGTGTGTGTGTGTGTGTGTGTGTGTGTTAATCACACCAACGTGAATGAATAGAGCCCCTGTTCTCTAATGGCTTTATGCAGAGATGTTTAATGTCAGGAAACACCCGTCATGTACACGCCAAACATGCACACACACACACACACACACACACACACACACATCCCAATTCAAACAGAGCAGAAATATGACAGATTCTCATCTAAAAGTCACATTAAAACAGGGTTTTTAGGAACTCAGGATACAGATATCACAGACATTATTTGACGCAGAGGAAGATTGGATCATTTACAGAGTAAGTGTATAGCACACAGTTTATGGAGTGTGTGTGAGTGTGTGTATATGTGTGTGTTTTGGAAAGGGTTTTAAGTGGTATGGGGCCCTGTGTGATTTATACCTGCAAATATGAAGAGACGGACCATGATGTGTGTGTGTGTGTGTGTGTGTAGACAGAGGAGCTTATATCACGGCCCCATATTAAATGCAGGTTTGAAAGTTTTCACTAGAGCTGGGTAATGAGCTTGACCTCTGACACACAGCTGATGACTTCCATACCTGTGTGTGTGTGTGTGTGTGTGTGTGTGTGTGTGTGTGTGTGTGTGTGTGTGTGTGTGTGTGTGTGTGTTTCAGCGAACGCTGCTACATTTGTGCCCGTGACCACATGTGCCGATGTTTGTCGACATGTGTACTCAATGAGGTTTGTGTGTGTGTTGGTGTCTGACACGGACATGAGTAATGAAGTCTAGGGACAGAAATAATTGGACTGAAATTACAAAAAGACGAGCGAGAGGGAGAACGATATAAAAAAGTAAAAAGTGAAACATAAAACATGGCATGATGAAATATTGCGGGAAAAACAAGAGTTAGTGCAGAACGGAATGAGACGAGGGCAAATTAGAAAGAGAAATGCGAACCGACGCTGGGGTCGGTCCTCTTGAAATGCTTAGTATGAGGAATTCAACCAGCGGTTTATAAATATATTACAATATTTTAGCACATAAATCTCTGTTGCTATAGTATATGAAAGGTTGTCGTGCGCTTGAACTTTTTAAGAGGCAACAGTTACGGCTTAAAATTTTTAAAAATAAAATAAAATGAAATATTAAAATAATAAACTAAAATAAAAAGAAATACATGAAATAAACTATTTGTATTTATGGCACTGGGGGAAATTACAAAAAGCAATGAGGAGGAAAATGCACTCAGTTCTCTACGTGAAAATACAAAAAATCTTAAAACAGACTTGTTGTGCGTTCAGTGTAAAATTTCTATTTTTTTCTCTCTCTCCTATAAACACACTCTCACATATGTTCAAGCCAGTATAGAGTCTTGTTTTTAAGAGCTAGACATATGAAACACCCGGCCAGCTCGATGGCAAAAAAAAATATGCTTTGAACGATGCTGAGTCACATGCAAATCTTTGCCAGTATGTATTTACTGCCCATCCTAAAAATCATAAAATTTGAAGAACGAAAAAAAAAATTGTAAAAAGGCATCAGTGTAATTTGATTTTGAAAAGATGATTTTACTGTATTTTACTTTTGCCGTATTCTGACATTACATACATACATACAACATAAATAAAACAATAGTTTCTGAAAATGTAGGAAACGTAAATGATTCAAATATGTAAGGAAGATTTCAGCCAAAAATGCTGTCATCATTTATTCTCCCTCATGTTCTTGCAAACATGTGACTTTCTGGTATTTCGTGAAACACAAAGGGAGATGTTTTAAACAACGTTCACATTGTTCTTTGCAATACAACAGCTGTTAAGCATCTCAGAAGTAGTCATATGACTCTTTTGAATTCATATTACAGTTTTGCAGGATGACAAAAAACAAAATATTTGTTATTTGCTACAATACTTTCACAGTATGGAAAAAATACTATGGAAGTCAGTGGCTACCAGCAACTGCTTGGTTTCTAACATTTCTTCAAAATATTCTCTTTTGTGAATTTTAATTGTTGGGTGAACGATCCCTTTAAAGTTTCAAAAAAGCATGCAAATGTACATACTGCAAAATTTACTCACAAAATGAACTTCATAAAATTACGCCACATTATTTTGCTGCTGTTCTTACTACCTTTTTGGGCATTAAATGTGGTAGTTGCATTGCTGTCTATGCAGGGTCAGAAAGCTCTCATATTCAAAATATTCTGTGTTTTGAAGATTGAACAAAGGTCTTATGGGTTTGAAACAACATGAAGGTGAACTATCCCTACATTTCGTTCTGTTTATCACACCTACCTATTGTTTGACATCAGAAGTAAAGTGCATAAATCATATGCACCACTTTTATGATATGATGAAATTTTGCATCATGTACATTAAAATGGCTTTTTTGTAACTCAAATTTTGTGGTAAACTATCCCTTAGTTTACAGCAAAATTTGAGTTCTATCACAAAAGAAGATGTTTTCAAGAAGTGTTGGAAACCAAGCAGTTGGTGCTAGCCACTGACTTCCTCAGTATATTTTTTTCATACTATAGCAGTCAATGGTTACCGTCAGTCGTTTAGTTCTTCAAAATATCTTCTTTTGTGTTCAACAGAAGAAAAAAACCTGCGCAGGCTTAGAACATGAAAGCGAGTAATTATTGCAGAATTTTCGTTTTTAGTTGATCTGCCACTTTAACAACAACGAAAACCAATCAGAGATCAATTCTGGGCAGAGGTTCAAACCTGCAGCGGTAGCCGCGGACACCAAAGGTCGCAGGTCCTTGACCCTTTTGACCTTTTGAATCCTGCCGGAATCTGTCAGACACTAAGAAAGAGTGACAGACGTCTCTTTCTCTCTCTCCCATCTCCTTCTGCCTTCTTCTCCACAAAACCGGCCGATTAAATATATTAATCCTTTTTCTCACCCGCAGCTGACCTCCTCCCACACACACAGACAGACACATCAATGAATGCGCTGCTGAGTCCAGACAAATCAATACGTCCCAGAGTTCTGTGTAGTTTAAGACGTACACATGCATTAATCAAAGTATTACAACAAGGAAACACACAAACATACACGCACCATTGACCCGAGCTATAATCATGTCATGTCGTGGTTTCGACAATCGGACTCCGCGATCAAACAGGATGTACACTTGTATGCGCGACACACACACAAACGCACTTCACTCCTCACCTCGCCGCACGCCGGCCAATCAGCGCAGGTGCTGAAACGAGAATTGCATTAACATCCACAATGCTTTGCGTGCGTCGCCGTGAGCACGGGAATACCTGTAATAGAATTTCCCCTCCTTTCCCTTCCTCGCCCACTCCCTCTTTAAACATTTACACCCGTCTGCCCGCTCCCTCGCTCCTGATCAAATCAGGGAGAAGAGAAATTACATTTCTCCATAGCGCCGCTCCGATCCAAACACTCCCATTTGCTGGATTAACGCTCCGGCCTGGGCGGAATTCTGCTCTGGAGCGATCCGATTAAACGCCGACATCAAATGAAATAGCGAGACGTGAGCGAAATATCATTCGATATTGTCTTTTTCTCTTCCTTCTGTCTGACAAGTTCGATAACGCTCAGTTTGGTGCAACTGGTTTCACGAGAAAACATAACGATAATATTTGGAATCGAATTACGCACCTCTGAGCCAAATGGAACGAGTTCCACAAGAGTCTAAAACTTTAACTTTGGTGAGGAATGTTTTTTTAATGCTCGTCATTAATGTTCATCGGTCATCATTGTTCCTAAAAATTAGAGTGAGTTATGGTTAAAAAACTGATTTATGAATGTGGGACCAGCAGAGATGAGGGAGTGCAAGATGAAGAGATAAAAAAAATGTGGGGAAAAATGTGGGGAGGGTTTGAAAGAAAGACAAACGGAGGCAGTGGGAACCCTGATGTTCATGGTCAGTTCATCAAACTCAAAAGGGTCAAAGGTCAGCGACAATAAGGCACTGGAGTCAGAAAATGTTGTCTTCATCAAGGACAGTGTAGTCGACTTATTACTAAGTTACTGGTCTCTCACATATATTATATATTTCTATTCAAGAGTTTGGGACTATACGATTTTTTTATGTGTTTAATAGAAGTCTCTTATGCTCAAAAAGGCTGCATTTATTTAATTTAAAATACATTAAAAACAGTAATATTTCTGCAATCTAAAACAATTGTTTTCTATTTTAATATTTTCACTTTTAATATTACACATATATATATATATATATATATATATATATATATATATATATATATATATATATATATATATATATATATATATATATATATATATACACACACACACACACATATATATATATTGCAATATGACAAGTTCTTGACAGTCTTTTACCCAGGACTCTCCATTTATCTCACAGTCTGTGCTTGTCTTTCTCTTTTCTATCTCTCTCCTCATTCAATCCCCTCTCTTTTCCCTCTCTGTGACACAGGATGGAATGCTTGAGCAAACCAGCGGCCAAAACTGTTGTCAGGCCCATCAACGGGCCTGGTTATATTCAGCTAATGTTGAGAGAACGCTGGCAGAGTGACATTCATTGGCATATGAAACATGATAACGCTCATAAAGTGTGAGGAATGTCTTCAGTTAACGGGTTTCTGTCTGTCTTTAGGGAGTCATGTAAACATGGGAAGGTCCTGACTACCACGGGTCGTTTCCAAAACAGCCTGGACATTCAGATGGGGGAGGGACCAAGTGTGCCAGGAAGTACATTTTGATGGTTATCATTTTTATGACATATATATATATATATATATATATATATATATATATATATATATATATATATATATAACACACACACACACACACACTCACACACGTTAAATCATCTTATATGTCATGGGGAATTTATATGTAGATGTCTGTATTAAATTCTCCCAGAGCATTCTCGATCAAATCTGAGTGATAGATTTTATGAGTGTGTGTACAGATGTGTGTGCCTTGTTTTACTGTCTCAACAAAGTTTGCGTGTGTGTGTGTGTGTGTGTGTGTGTGTGTGTGAATGTGCTCAGCTCCTATCTTTGCACCCTGACAGCCTGTTTGTCAACTGCCCAAAGCTGACCTTCACATCCATAACTACGAACATATCTCTGACACACACTGGGCAAGCTAAACCTTTTCAGTGCTGCCCTCACCGGGCTCTCTCTCACTCTTTGTCATTGATCGCTGATGCGATTGGCTGCTCTCGATGCTCAGTAATGACCTACTGAATGCTCAGATTAAACTGTCAGCTGTCAGCGATTGATGGGCAAACTATGGTACCCACACATACAAAAAGACATACACACACACACACACCTGCAGCTGCTGTATGAGACCAGACAGGTGTGACCAAAGTGTGTGTGTGTGAAGCAACAGAAATCTAGAATATTACTGGCCCCACAGGAGAATATCTGTGAATATCTCCAATGAAAGTATAAGAAAAAAAATGATTTCTAAATATTTAATAAAAAATATTTAGGCGGATCAAAGACGTTGTGGCAATAAATAAATAAAAGACTCTAATTCTGATGGCACTGCCGTGATGTAATGCTAAATTTCTTCAAATCTGTTCTGTTAAAGAAGCACATCTATATTTTGGTTGGCCTGAGGGTGAGTAAAATTTCAGCAAATTTAAATTTCTGGGTGAACTACTCCTTTAAGTCCAAGCTCTAAGAATACCCCAAATGTATTCTGGAAATGAGAAACTGTTGACGAATTCATGGCTTCATCTGTATGACAACAATATATTAATACAAGAATATTTTGTATAAATTCCATCAGCCTGAACTACTAAGTCTGCCAGCTTGTCTTCTGGCTACAACTCCAAACTCTGTGTGTGTGTGTGTGTGTGTGTGTGTGTGTGTGTGTGTGTGTGTGTGTGTGTGTGTCTGGGTCCAGTGTTGTGCTTGGCTGACACTTCACTATATGTCAGCGCTGTATCTCTTTTCACTGACGAATGAGATGAGACGTCTCCCTCATTTTCCCAAAGTCTCAGCCGTTTGCTCGGATCTGCACTCCTCCTCTTCAGTCTTCACTCCCCTCGTCCGTGTCTCCCAGGAGGCCGGGGCCAGACAGGGAGCTAAATTTAAACGGCAGCCCAGGCCGGGCACCAGCAGAGCTGCGGAGAACTGACAGAAGTGTGAATCTCTAGAGAAGTTGTATGTGTGTGTGATTGTGTGAGAGATGGACAGCGAGATAAAATTCATTAGCTTCTCTGATGACCCGCTAAACACAAAGGTCCAAAGACGCACATGCTCTCTCTCACACACACATTCAAACAGAGATTTACACAGCTTTGCTAGTGACCCAGCAAGCACTAAGGTCCACTGACTTGATGTCTGCCTGACAGAGAGAAACTGGGTTGAGGCCCTAAGGAGTCAAACATCTGCTCTATGGGGCCTAGGCTATAGGGAGCAGTGAACTACAGTAAAACAGTGACTATGTGTCAAACACACACACACACACACACACACACACACACAGTGCTCAATGTCTCCATCTCCCTGCTGAAAATACCAGCCTGGCCAGTCATCCTTCAGGAAAAAAACAGCTGGTTTTGTATGGTTTTTAGCTAGTTCAAGCTGGTCCAGACCGCTCTAGATTGTTTACTAGTCTGGTCTCATTTGGTTTTAACCTAATTAACTGATGATTAAATATAAGTTATATAAGTTCAGTTTGTTAACATTTATGCATTTATTATGATGAAAAATATATATATATATATATATATATATATATATATATATATAAAATTCAGTTCTTTTTTACTTTTATACTCTAACCATTTTTCATGCAACTAATTAATAAATCAATAAATTCAACCTTTATGGAACTTTTTACAGGTAGAACTGTAAAGCCTCTAACCGAAACCATATGTTTTTTCTCCTCACAATATATAATTTAAAGTTACAAACTGCATAGCTACCAACAGTTTCCTTAACTAGTTTAACCAGTAAACCTTCTTTGGCCATGTAGCTTCATTAGTAAGATCAAGCTGCCAGACCAGCACCAAACCACCACTAGCCAGCCTGAAAATTCATGCACATCTAAACTGATCTTTTCAGTAGGGCCTTTGTGTTCTGTAAAGGTAATCAAAACATTAACATGCTCCTCCTTGCTAAGCACACAGTTCCTATCCAGTTACATTCAATTCACAAATTAACAGAAGGAGTATCTGGGCACTCTGAAGGGAAGCGTGTGTGTGGAAGACGAGCAGCGTGAAGACGGAGCTCCTGAAACTGTTAGAATAATATTTCTTCAGGGGGAGCGGAGATGCTAACGCTAATCAAAACAGGACATCCTGTGGTCCAGTCTCAGTCTCTCTCTCTCTTTTTCCATCACTCTTTCTCTCCCACCCTCTCCTTCTGTCCTTCTCCATCTCTCACTCAGGTTGTTTTCAGTTTGTTTGTAGATGAGTCACAATCTCAGGAAGCGTCGGGAACAGGGCTCATCAAAGCGCAGAGCGAGGGCCAGATTCCTGGGCTGGGACCAGATTCCGGCCGCTGGGAATCTTTGGAATGCCGCTGGGAGAGGAAGGGAATCTCTACTGTCTCTATTGTTTGGCCTCTTCCTCAGTCTATGTGAGTTTGGACGAGTCTCATCTCCGGGTCTAAATGGAAAAGATCCGATTGCGATGAACCGGCCTCGTCGCACGTCCAAATTCCCCCTCATAGGTAACACGACTCTCGCTAATCACAGTTACCTTCCTTTACTCTCTCGTCCGAACACACACAAACACAATCTCAGTACGACCCTGTACGACCTGCTATATTGAAGATGACCTCATTCAGAGAAAGCACACAATGTTCTTCCAACCTAAACCATTCTGATCTGAGAGGTCAGAGGTCACAGTGCATTAAAACAGGTTCAGGCCAGATTAGACTGGTGCGCTGATGAGGAAACAATGATTGCTCACTGTCAAAAACTGATCACTGATATCTAATGCAGTAACAAACTGAAACCAAACCAGCTTACAAAAACCATCTTAACCACCTTGTGACAGTATGATCCATTTTTTTCACACACACACACACACACACAAACCAGTCTTAAATACCACGGGTATATTTGAAGCAATAGCCAAACATACATTGAGTATGGGATGTATAAATCTCAATTTAAAAAAATACTCTTATGACTGGTTTCGTGGTGCAGAATAACATTTTTAGATTTACTTTTTTTTTTTTTTTTTTTTTAAGACTAACTAATAAGTCAATGGTGGACTGCATGGTCACAAACAGGCTTCTTAACTAGTTTAACTAGCAAAGCTTCCTTGGTCAATCAGGCAAGGTAGGGTGATGCTGATGAGCAAAGGAAAGACAGACAATCATTTGTCCACAGTGTCACCTAAGTGCTTACCTAAACCAGTTGATGTTTTAGTTAATAATCATAAAATGGACATTGATTTTAGAGGACTGATAAATCACCACAGGTTTATGGGAATGCACCGCAACTGCACAAAACTATCTGCCTATTGTATATCTATTAAGGGTCGCAATAAATTGGCTTACAGCAAATATTTTCTCTGCACACAAAGAGTCCAGGTCATGTGTATAAATTATTAAATTAGTTTATCTAAAGGTCATATTTGCTTTTATGTCTTAAAAGCAAACAGAAAGGTCATGTATGGAGAGAGTGCAAAGCAGGCTTATAGAGACAAAGAGTTAAGCACTTTTCAAATGGGATTAGTTTTAAAAACAAAATGTTGAGTACTAGTTATTAAACGCCTGTTATTTAATGAATTGTGAATGAATTAACTAAAAAAACATAGGTTCTATTTGCAAACAAAATCAAATAAATCCATTTGTGAAACAATTTTACCTGACCTTTGTACAAATAAGGCTGTAGTGAGTGTTTATGCATGTGTGTATCCGACAGAGATGAAAGGTGTGTTGAAATGTCCTCTTGTCTTTCCTGTTCCTTGACCTTCTTGAACAATATGTGCTTAAACTTCTCACTTGAGTTCATCACAAACACAAAAGAGAGAGAGAAAGCGAGAGATACCCACACCCTCTGGATATCACACCAGACTGGAACATAAAGATGGGGACTTTCTGAAAAAGAGTGTTTAACAGGCTGTTATCAGGCCACTCACAAAGCAATTGTTGATTAATTCCTGTTAATGGCTGGAATCCAAACAGAGCGAACAGAGAGGAGACCTTTGCCAATAATTACTAACATTTCTGAGTGAAAGCACACACATACACATTCATAATAGGAATTAATTATAATGGTTGAATAGTAAACTTCTCACATATACAACTGAAAAGTTTGGGGTTTGTAAGACTTTTTATGTTTATATTTTATGCTCACCAAGGCTGCATTTATTATTTGATTAAAATACAAAAGTTTAATATTTATATCATTTAAAATAACTGGTTCTATTGTTTTATTACAGTCCTGTGATTTTCAGAATTATTATTCTGGTCATAGTTTTGAATGATCCTTCAGAAATCATTCTAATACTAATTTTGGTGCTCAAGAATCATTTCTTATTACCATCAACAATGAAAAACATCAAACATCAAAGCTGTTGTTCTGCTTACTATTTTTGTGGAAATAGTAATACAATTACTTTAGGATTTTTTTGATACATTTTTTGTAACATAAATGTCTTTATTAACACATTTGATAAATATAATGCGTTATTGCTGAATGCTCAAACCATTCATTTTTTAAATATCTTAATTTCTTAAATAAATAAATGCATTCTTAGTGGCCCCAAGCTTTTAAACAGCAGTATTCTGTGTTATTTTTTTAGCGCATTAACACATTTAACAAAACATTTCTAAATAAATAATAATAATACCATACTGTTAATAATGCATAATCTATTTTACACATCCCTAATTCAAGTACACACTTGGATGTAAACCACATGCCAGCAGATTCTTAAATCATCAGATTATTATCCGACCAACTGTATAACCACACAAGATCACACTGCTTTCATAAATGAAATATGAAGCATGATTTAAACCAGAAACAATAAAATTAGTATGCTGTTTCAGCTATATTTTTGTAGATAATCTACGTTTTGATTTGTATTTTACAGTGACATCTTTCTTGCAATTTACATCTGAATTGTGATACGTCTACTTATGCCTTTAAACAGTAAAGATGCTCACGTTTTCCGTTCTCGTGCATAACAACATCACAGCTCCTGTAAAGCACTAACTATTCTATTGCTGCCTCGCAAGAACTGGCACTTCCTTCAGGAAATGCAAATGCGGTTAGTACCTGCTGCTGCAGGACTGTTGGCCGACATCTGCATAGTTGTATCATTAACTAACGTGCATTGCCACTTAATGCCAAACGGCGCAATCCTAATGCTACCTAATTCCTATTTTAAAAAAAGTGTATGGTAGACAGCAAACACGAAAACAACAACAACTGTACAAACACCAAAGAGATCCATAAAAGAGTGAGCTACAAACTCACGTCCGCACTGCAAGAAACAAACGACCTGAAATACTCGCAGATATAGAAACACAATGCAGGTAACTCTTAGGAATACTGATTTCATCTAAGCACACACAGACAATGGCACAAGGGAGGTGCCCGTCTGACCAACAAGCAGACAAATGAAGTCAACAATATGCACACCCATTAATAAAGTGTGATTTAAACACACACACACATTTTTGCAGTACAAAAATATGCTTCGTTTCTTTTGGGACCGTCTGTAGATAATGACCTCAACCTTGGCACACACCCTGGGCAGACTGTCGGCAGCGCACTGGTGAGCCTTTGTGTGTGTGTCCGTGTATGGATATGTGTGTGCGCGCGTTCATATCTTTATCAGAGACAGTTTGACCTTTGGACTGAGGGCAGGGAGAGCTTTACTCATTGTTCTGTGCTGGTACTGGTTTCCCTGTGGTAAACACAAGTGAAAGGTTCCCAGGCCTCCCAAACCCGTACACACAAACACACACACACACACTGTTCTCACAATGTCCGTACGGCACCCAGGCTGCACGTCAGACCCATTCGGACTCTTTCACACACCTACACGCACAAACACATATTAATTCTGTGCAAACATTTAACTCATAGAGAACACACCCCTGAGGACCGCCTGGCACCACTGACTGAATCTGCTAATGACCGACCTGCTTCTTCCTGCACAAACCACATTATAGGAACTTGTTCGTGCTGGTTAAGACAGATCTCCGCTTAATCTATAGCTCTTTAAGGACGTGAGCTTCACAATGACCTTCCGCCGGTTCTGTAGGGTGACCTTCAGCTCAAATGGGAAGGGAGGAGATGAGCATTGTGCTCTGTACCACTATGTCAAGTTACAATGAAATTGTAAATCTGTAGAGACCTTTCTTATTGTAACACTTGCTATAAGGCTCATGAAGTGCTTAGGGTTGTGCACACTGCATTTAACTTAGGTTTGCACTAAGCCCAAATAAAGTAATGTTGCACATTTGTCAGTTTGCATTTAAACACTTGAACTTTCGACCCTCGGTTAAGAAAACCTGCTCTGCAAGTCTAAAACTACCGTTCCTGGGTTTATACAGTAACAAACAGCCAATCGTAATCTAAGTGGCGCTTGTCTCATTGCATATTCATGAGCGTTGTATGGTCAGGACTTTCATGTACTTTCAAGCATTTGAGGGAAATCAAAATGGCAATCAGAATGAGTTACTTGGAGAGAAAAAAGAAAAAGGCCATTAAGACTAACTGGGTGGTAAATAGTAAAAAAATGTACAAGCTCAACTGATACACAAATGTGTTACACAAGATGTAAAAAGGTTGGTGTGTTGTTTGTCTAATCAATGACACTTGTTGTGTAATCATATAAAATAAAATGCATTAGAGACACAGTGAAATATCTTAGTTATGCATTCTCTATGCATTGACTTGGCCACAGAGGATGATGGGATATGTAGTCATCTCCACACAAACCTTGTGTGCTTTAACTCAAACTGCTGTTCTCCAAAAAAATTACACAACAGGCATAGAAATTAGGTTGTACAGTCACCATTCACAATTAAATCTTAATTAATGACCAATACCTTAATTTGCTTCCTCCATGATTCTTTAATTAAACGCCCCCTAACTCAGAACAAAGGAGCTCACAGAAAATACCAACTTAACTCACCAGTAATTATGATACTGTGGTGGCATTCATGTGCACTCGTCTCATAAATAGGATCATTCTGATGTAAAGCAGCAATGTTGGTTCTTTAGACAGAGGTCAGAAAATACAGAAATCCAGTGTCGAAATAAAAAAATTCATATACAAAAAAAGGCTAATAAACTTGAATTGAAATCTACAGGTCGACTTTTAACTCATGCTGCATTTTCACTATAATTTACATTTAGTTTTGAAATTTCAATGAGAATACTTTTTAGACATATAAGTAAAAGTCTCATATAAACTAGTGAACGGAGCAAATAAACTTGCTTCCTCTCCAAGTAAAGATGAGTCAAGACCAGTCAAACAGTGACATCTGATGGTTTCGGGGGTGTTGGCTTGACATTGACTTATTACTTGACTGGCCTGATGCCTGCGCTCCGTTCATGGTTCCTGCTGACTGATTCAGGACCTGTCGCTCGGGGATAAAAAGTGACTGGACGTACTGAACAACAACCCCCATAATTCCCCGTGGAACACAAACGACACAGCCATCAGTCACACCAATCAAATATCCAAATAAACATCCATATGACCTGACCCCTGACCAATCAGAGCACAAGATAAATAAACCATTGACCCGGCCATTTCAATTCACTCTCGGCAGCCGCAGACACTCGTTGAGTCATTAGGGAGGGAAAGAGAGAGAAGGAGAGAAAGTAGTGGTATTATAAGAGTGTTGATGGATGAGGGGAACTGTGTTATTGTCACCTACATCCACTCCTTCCTCTCCTAACGTATACAAGAAAAGCACTTCTTTCTTTGGCGTCTATGGGACACTCTGACGCACAATTCGAAGAATCATATATATATCATAAACGTATCTCCTCCATCTCATCTCCTGTTTTTTCACTCAGATGAAATCTCGCACAAACAGACAAGAGGATCATTTCCCAGGACATAAGCAGACCTTTTGGCTAAACTCAGCAGCTTCTGGCTAATCAATCAATCCTTTGAGAACATGTGATCAATCATGATCAAAACCCACAGTGGCCTGCAACTCTCTCCATCTTACGCAGATGCACACGCTCAATGCCTGGGAAAGCCGGCCTTGTTTCGAACTGACCCCATCACGGCCCACTGTTTTACCCGTAATTAACTCATCGGTCACTCGGACTTTGTCTCTAAAACAAAAGTCTTCGGTTTTAGACTCACTGATCTTTTCAGAGTGGACATGCATGCATGGAAGCTGAAAAGAGGCACAGGAATTCTCCAAGGGAAAGCATTACAATCCCAGGAACTCAACTAAAAACTTTGTAGTATATCATGCCAGCGAAGAGAGAGAGAGAGAAGAAAAGTAAATATTTATTCAAGAGGTAAAAAATTGAGACGTTAACATTGTAGATTTTCTTTTTTTTCACAGTCTGAGAAGTGAAGACAATATAAACATTTTTTCTCGCTTTCTTCCGTCCCCCAGCGAGTCTGAGAAATGTTTTGGCCGGACACGGTTCACTGTCCATGAAACATGGACATTTTTTTTTTCCACCGAGCTCTCAGATTCAGCATCAGGCGAACGAACGAGCGTTTAATACGGTTCGCGCTCACCTTTTTAAATGGCCCGATCCGTTCACCCCGTTCTGAATGGGCTCTATAATGAGCCCGGGGGGCCGGCGGACGCGGGACGCAGCAGCACGGCCCATTGCACAATGCAGAATCTAACGCGCGCCCGTGTCTAAGAAGAAGCGGAGAGAATGCTCGCGAGCGGGGCTTATTCTCACGCGCTTCACTCACGCGGAATGTCACATTGTTAAATTTGGAGCCCCGTCTCTTTTTTCCCCCCTTTCTCGGCGTCGAGTTGATTTTCCGTTGTTTGGACACTTTCACGGTGAACTGAGTCACATCAAAGTCAAAACAAAAGTCGTGGCGTGAAACTGATGGAGCCGTCGAAGACGCCGGACGGGACAAAGGGACAATCAAAAGTCTTGCTGAACATGTGCAGCTTATCAAATGCAGTTATCATCAAAAGAGAAATCAGATAGTTAGACCTCAATGAGAGCCGGGGAAATGCGTATGAATTTATCAAATAAGTCTGTAATTTCCCATACACCGGTAAAGGTAAATAACGACTCCACTTAGAAAATGTAATCTTTAGATAGAACGGTACAGTTGCTTGTACTTGAATATAAAGCATTATTCTATTCAACTGTGAATAATACACGCCTACGATATTAATAGCCATTTATTATTTTTGTAATATTGTTTCATTTATATATTGCTGCTTATATGCATCTTAAATAAACATGCACGTAAATATTGTTTGAAAGTGCTTTACCGTACCTTGCACCTGACTCACATTTCTACATCAGTTGCAGAAGTAATTTGTATATTTGCACTATATATAACTGCTTCTGCACCCTGCACAATGACAATAAAGTTCTAATATTATTCATGACCTGGTATATCATCTACAATGAGCAACGGACCCGTTTGCGTCAAGACGTTCAGACAAGGTAAATTTGGCAGACTTGAAAGTGTACGACGCTGCGTAATAAAAAGTGGAATTAAGACCGTCAAGATCAGTCAATATGTCATTGGTGGTTTCATCTGACAGCACGGTCTGATTTCTGGCAGGTCGAGGTTATTATTCCCGTTCATGAGGTGTAATTTTACCCTATTCATAGTAAACCTGCAACATCACGCTGAGGGATATAGGACACTTGGCACGGGGTGTTAAAACATTATAGACAATTTAAGACTGTTGGACCTGCAGGTGAAATGTCCGGAACCGCTGGCCAAATCCACAAAACATGTCGTGCACACACACCAGCTAAACGACCGATTTTTATTACCTTTCCAGCACTCACACACATCAGTGCGAGCGCGTGCAGCCAGAGTGATGTGCGGTGAGCGCGCGCGGCGGAGGCCACACGGAGAGGAGATTACTTTTTCCTTTTTTCCCCCCTTCAAGGAAACCGAGTCCGCGGCTACTCAGACTAACGCGCTGAACGCTCCTTTACCGACAGACGGGCCCCGTTATGAGGAGTCTGGGAATTTAAATATTCAATGTTGACATAGTGCAGGGCTGGCGCGAGGCCAGAGAGGCCAGCGTCTCGCGGGACCCGCGCGGTCCAGAACATTCTCTCCCTTTCACTTAATAGGTAGAAATCTTCTTCTTACATCTTGGGTAAATAATAATCTTTAAATACACCCCTCGACAATTATCCCGCTATTCTCAGATAGTAGCCTAAATAATAACGCCGGGGCTCGGAGAGGAGGGGGGGGGATTGTAACAATCTTGGCGAATATCTCTCGATCTGATTTTTTTGGCCAAAAATTGTGCACAACAGAAAAGTGTCCGTGTGCAACACCATTCTATTGCCTTTCCATCTAATTAAAAATGAAAGTTGTTCATTTGTGTTCACGTAATTAGGCTACAGTATGTGAAGCTACTAGCCTGCTTAGCTTGGCTTTCAGGTGTCATTAATAAAAACCTAAAGTCTAAAAACTCATTTAAAACAAGACGTGTTCTAGGGGGAAATCGTAAAACAGTGGAGCTGAGATGTACATGGTTATCTATTAAATGACACACACACACACACACACATATATATATATATATATATATATATATATATATATATATATATATATATATATATATATATATATATATATATAGAAAACACAAGTGAAATTGCGTTGGTCTGGAGGTATAGATGTGTGTGGACGAGAGCGCGCGTGTGCACGTGAGCGTGTTTGACAACTTGCTGCTGTGCGCAGAAAAATCCCTCTCACTGTACAATGGC
The DNA here is from genome assembly GCF_018831695.1 of Puntigrus tetrazona. Taxonomy (NCBI): domain Eukaryota; kingdom Metazoa; phylum Chordata; class Actinopteri; order Cypriniformes; family Cyprinidae; genus Puntigrus; species Puntigrus tetrazona. The sequence continues at coordinate 19,417,634 of NC_056713.1, forward strand.
AGGGCATAGGGCTCGAGAGGTAGTTTATTGAACGGATAAGACCCCGACCCCTGTCTCTGTCCAGACGGAGCGCGCAGTGTCTAGCCCATCACGGTGCTGTCGACAGGAAAGGAAACAATAATTCAAGAGCAAAACGATCCTTTACTTTGTTTTCACTGCCACTTTTGTTACCTTCACACATGCAGTCAACAATTTTTTTGACCAGCTGTCACAGTCCATATATATATATATATATATATATATATATATATATATATATATATATATATATATATATATATATATATAACATTTTTCTTTTAAATGTCTCAAGTTCATTACTGAAAGTATAATGCATTTTTAAAAAACGTCAAAACTTTTAGCTCTGCCCCGAGAGTATAAAACGCTTTTAAACACTGTGAAATATTTGGATGGATTTGGACGGCGAGGACCACAATGAGAGTTTATTGGAAAACAGCAAAAAAGAAAATTGCTCAAATCAGATAGTCGGCAGCCTACTGCGCACGAGGGGGCCGAATTATTCACAGACCTGAGCGAAATGCATTCGTTCCGAATAAGTCCAATGAGGAGGGGAACCACTTCCCACTAACTGCTTGATGTTGAGTTTCGGCGTTTGAGCTTGTGTTGTGGCGTGGCATTGAACGCATGCATTGAACGTCAAACTCAAACAAGCGCCTAAGGCAACCCGTAATCAAAAGCTAAGATTACAGTCGACCGTTTAGAGGGCCATAACAAACAAAAACATTTCTCCGGGCTGTTCATACCGGAACAAAAAAATCATAACGGGATTTGATCACTTGTTGCACAAGCAGAATCGACAAATCGCGTAGAAAAAAAGGGTAGGATATTGATGTCCGCGTGTCGAGGCACTTCAAAGCACTTTTAACCACAGTCCTATTAATCTAGCATATATGCATTTCATTGGATTGCCTGCCGTAAGAGCAGCTGTAAGCTACCTGTTTGCATTTAAAAGCGTGCCTCCGCAGCTGCTTTCCGTTGTCGACTATAGGCGAAGCTGTCTTTTCAAAGTCGCGGCTGCAAATTGATGTGACCGGAGCCGTAGAAACATGCACGAACGGCGTTGTTTTATCGAACGCCGGGGCGCTCGGGGCGCGAATAGAGAACGCGATTACGGAGCGCGATAGTTAAAAAGTTTGTGCGGCACGCTCAACTTTTTCGCCACTTTCGAAGCTAGGTTTTGCGATGTCCGACCGCGCGCCGAGGTTCGCGTTTAGCTCGCCTTCAACTCTTACAAGCGAACGAAACCGCCGGGCTCTGCTGACCGTAACCGTTTAGTGACTAAAATGTTTCTATGCATCACACGCACGGACAAGATGGCAGTTGAAAAGGGCTAAAAAGGAGATGTTGCACCTACCGGTGGTCAGTTTCCTTGCCCTGCCTTTGGACCTCATGATGCCCGTCTCTCGGCGTGGGTTCGTCGGATTTTTTCTTGAATCTTTTCCTCCTTTTTCTTTTTTCCTCTGTCCTTTTTCTCTGTGATTCTCAATCCCAGACGCGCTATCTCTCCAGCATTGTCAGTTTGGACACCTTCGCACATGCGCACACCCCCGAGCTGCCAGCATCGTCAAAAAAGTTTGGAACGATTCATCACCCAAGTATTACAGATCTTGTCAGATTGCAATAGCCGGCGAGATCCCTCTCGTGTCAGATCTTCAGAGATCAGTGGGCGCGGGACGGAGCTATTCGCGACCTCCGGGTGCACGAGGAACCGGAGACATTAATTATAATGAAGCAGTCTCGAGCGTCCAAGGCGCCCAGTCTTTTGTGTTTTAAATGAAGACGCATTAATCACTGTTCGGGTAAATGACTACCGCAAAACGGTTTCATTAAACGTTTCATGTTGTTTAATTGAGATTTGACCATCTTTATGAATTTATGAAAATGATAAACTTTTACTTCTCTCCCCCTCCCTCAGTCAGGCGCGTGGGCAGTCGGTACCGAAGGCAGCCCGTTGAATTTTTTTTTCCTTGCATGCGGCACTGACAATTATTAATCTAAAGAGTTGGGCTTGCTCTCATTTCACGTAGTCCGACTATATTCATATGATTTTTTTTGTTGCTTTTTTAAGTATAGCATATTAATTAATAAAAAACAATATTTTACTCAAATTAAGCAGGCACATTAGATCCATGCATTTAACTGCGAACGACTCTCCTTTATATAACAAATATATATATATATATATATATATATATATATATATATATATATATATATATACTTTATGTCAATTTAGTCTTTTATTATTCATTTTTAAAACGGGTTAGAATTCGGGGAAAGCTTGGGTCATTAAGTTAATTGTCCATTAATTAGAAGCGCGTGACATCATGTTGACCTTGCCCGTGAACCTTTAAAAGGGTCGCTTTCCTCTCACTGGCGGTATTGATTGCTAAGTATTTCTAAAACGGATCCAATTAATCTGACATCACTCTGCATAAAAATGAATGGCGCAGAACAAACATCGGCTGCCCGTCCACGCCTCTCTGAGCCACGGGCTGACCAGCACTCACACATGCAACACTTAGGCTAGTCAACAGAAAAATAAAGAGGTTCCTAAAATAACAAAAACAGAAACGTCGCGCGATATTTTGCCAAATTACGCCTCGCGATTATCAAAAATGTCAGCGATCATATTTATGTTTGAATTTTTTAGCTGACTGGCCGTAGGCTGTCGTTTAAACTCTGCTAGATTTTTTCTTGCAAATCAAAAGTGTGTTATTTAAATTCCAGAAACGGTGCATTCTTTCGGTGTGTTGTGAAGGAGCGTTTTAATTAAAACACATTTTGCGCAGGAAGCAAACATTAAAAGCAGGCGCTGTGGAACAAGCACAGCCACCAAATGCAACTTTTCTCCGTGACACGAAACAAACAGAGAGAGAGAGAGAGAGAGAGAGGAGTGCAGTTACAGTCCTCCTTTGTTTTGCCTTGCGTTGGCATTAGTTTACATCAACACAGTTTTTAATCCATTCGCAATATCTCACCGTCCTTATTTTCCGCGCTGTATTTTATGATGATACTCTGACCCCGCCGGCCAGAGACGGCGTAGAGACGGCGTAGAGCCGGCGCGCTGGTGTGAGGATCAGTCAAGACCCCGTGGGCTGTAATTATTGAAAATTAATTGAGGCCAGAACCCTTTTGGAACCGCGGCTAAATTATTAGCTTGTCGTCGGGTTTAAATTCAACCCCATCAAAAAGAGAGGATACGGTTTACCTTCTGTGATTAATGCTCCAACCTAATTAAAGGTTTGCCCTCTTGTGTCGTTTGATGTACAGCACGCAGAGGTCGTTGGCGACGTTAAAGAGGGAAGGGAAGGGTTAAAATAAAAAACATAATTTGTAAAGTCGGGGCTCTCGCGCCAGACTGAAAGTGAAATGGGAGCCGCGGGCACAAGGAAATTACCGCGAGCCCGCGTGACCTTTGCGCGAGGTAATCAATCAAGTGATCAACAGGGATATTTATCAATGCTACATCCTGTCGGCTGCTCCTCAAACTCGAAATCAAAACAGCGCAGACACTGGAGCGTGTGAAATAGGCGGAATTATTTTATAATAATGTCTGTGGTTATTAACGGAGCGGTCCATAGCGATACCCTTTGGTGACTAAAACGCTACTTTAAAACTTTAGAAGTAACTTCGAACACGGCTACCAAAGAAAACAACGTTCGAATTAATAATAACAAAAACCGGAGAGATGTTGAACGTGGGTGCATTTTCGTTGCTCAAAAAGAGGGACCAGGTACAGAAAGATGCTGAGAATATAACAAAAATATGCTGAACGCTGTCAGAATTATATTAATCCTGTTTTTACGACCACAAAAACCGATTTACCCCGGTCATTTAATTAATATAATTATATTGGCATCGGTTAACGGCATTATTTAACTCGGAGAAGTCGTAATGCTTGTCGGTTTGGCAGAAAATATTACGCGGGGTTGGGGTTGGGGGGGATAGCGAGCAGGCAGGCATTCAGCGCGAGGAAGAAAAAGCAGCGGTGCCCCGGCGAGCAGTGCCCCTCTGAGGAGACGCGCGTAACGGGAGACCGAGCTAACACGGGCGCATTCTTCACCTCCGCGGAGACTCTGCCAACGACTCCCTCTGCCCAGCCTCTCCGCTTCAAACGAGCGGAAACATCCCGTAACCACAGACTTCACGGCAGAGAGAGAGAGTGGGCAGAACAGGCGGCAGCAAACATCGCTTGTTTGATTTATTTATTTTTTACCTTACAACTGAACGCACTGATGCGTTCTCGATCACGTGTAGCTATCTATCAAGCAGGCCAACATTTTTATTATTATAATTATTATTATTTTAAATTAGTCTTTACAAAGTTTAAACACTTCGGGTATAACCATAGCAACAGTTAGAACGTTAGAACGCGCTCTGTTCAAATCATCAAAGGCGCCGTCAGTGACATCACTGCACTCGTATATCGACGCATATCGCAAAACGTAAAAAGTCTGAGCGCTGGAGAGGCCAAAAGACGATCGGGGTCGTTCGAGACCACACCGGATTGCGACGAAAACGTCCTATTGGAATTCCTTCACAAATGTGGATCGCCCCGCAAGTTGCTGCATAATTCGCGTGCTGTAGAAAATATATAGGTTGAGGCTTTGCTTGGCGAGCGGTGTTCACACGTCTGCGGCGGAGCTCCCCGTCCAACAGCAACAATGTGTGATTACCGTGAAATCAATGGCGATTGAAAACGGCTTTAATAAAACAACGTTAATAATATCACGTCAGGCTTAAATGGTTTTAAAAGTATCGGAGCTAACAAGTTTATTTATGAAAATGGCGCATAACCGGGGAAACCGATCCAATCGAATTGCATTAGCAAACGTCTAACAATGTCAAACAAACGTACTCTAATTTCCTTGAGCACTTTTGATCACGTCTCTAGAACGGCAGCTGGAATAATGAATCTCCTTTTTATTCAAGGTAATAATTGCGATCGGTAGTCAAGACGAGTGAAACTCTGCATAGAAACACGCTGGGTATGTCGTGCTGGAGGACGTTAAACAAGCACTGGAGAAAAAAAAAACCTGCGAGTGAAACGAGACCCGATCGTTGGGCAACGGTGAAAAAGTGTCTCGTTAAAGTCCGCTGCGGGGAGAGACACGTTGTGCTGATCTAGCACGCCCGTTCGTCAGTCATAAAAATCCATCGCTATCCCATAATAAATCTGATTCGTTCATATGTTGCGTATCGCTTCTTTTGAGTGAAAGGGTATTTAGTAATTGAAGTGCTTGTTGCGCAGCCAAGACTTGAATTTTATGCCCTCGCTGCACGAGACCGAGCGCGCGCTCGCGGGAAACCGAAGGCTGGCGCAGGCAGAGAAACTTTGAAAGCCTTTTTTTTCTTCCGCGGCCACCAAACAGCGTTATTGATAACGCAACCGGGCGACCGATGCATATTTAATTATTTAAACGTTAATCTAATTATTTAAATTATAGTTGTTGAATTAGAACGTTTCTGTGGTGTTGTAAATCAAACGGAAGCATTTTTTTCACATTTATATAAATATCAAATTCATGCTACTGAATTAATCTTCGTAGCTAGTCGGGAAATAATAGAATTATTCTGTAAACGGATAAATCGATACATACTTTTTTTTTTTGGTAAGGAAACAACACCGGAATCATATGTTTTTTAGCTTAAAAGAAAATCATATCACAAAACGACCGTGACTTTTATAGATGGACTACTATCTAATAGGTTTTAATAAAAGCTAGGGTTCACATGCAGCGAGCCTTTGCAGAGAAGCACACTGCATTTTTCCTCAAAACAATTAAATAGTGCTTGGCACTAAACATTTAGCACAGAATGAATGAGGCGCATTGTCCCGTTATGCAACGAGTGAGTTCAAACACGATATGCGCGCGGGGGATGCACGAATTATTATTGGAGCTTTACCGCCATCTAGTGTCAAAAGTAGACGCGCTATAAAACATATTCATTTTAGATGTATAAGATTTTGATCTTTTTAAAATGTTCATATTAAGTCAAATAAGGAAGCCGCTGCTTCATCGGCCTCAAAAAGAGAAAGAACTGGAGCGATGCCGACTCTGGCATCCCTGCAAGCCCGACCGAGCACAGTTTGATTGACATCTATTGGAGGAGAATCGTCCGCTCGCAGCCGCTCTTCCCGGCAACTGACTATCAGCAAAGATTACGATGCGCTCTCGAGACAATCTGCGGACGTATTTATGGCCTCGAGAGCGGCCCCGCCAGCTTTACAGGCGGTCGTTTATCCTAAAGCGCACGAACACCGCGCTCATCCATTCCCGCGGGCTCCAGCGTGAAGAGCCCTGACGAGTAATCGATCGGGACGGGCGAGCGGGGTTATTTACCACGGGTTCCAGTAAAAACGGACAGCTGAGAAGCGCGGCGATTCCCGGTTGTGCCGTTCCTTCTAGAGGAGCGAATAAAGTTAAGACAAATGTAGGAACTTAATTCACGATCGATCAACACTTTCTCAGAGCTGTTGCATCCTCAAGTTAGTCGTGGCACTGGCTATAGAAGTAGGAATGGGGAAAAAAAGCTAATAAAAGCACGTTTTAAGAACGTTTTCCTTATGTTTTCAGTGAACGCGTTTAATTTATTGGGTATGCAAATGGGAGATTTTAAAGGTCGATTTTATTTTGAGAAACATTATGAAATATAACTTTTGAATGTTCTTTTAACATTGCTTAAATGTTAAGACTTCCAAATAAAACATTACAGGAAAAAAAAATATTTAAAGTGTATTAATTCATGTTTTGTGCTTGTGTGTTGAGTTAATGTTTTTTTTTATTTGCTATACATGTAGAAATATTCAGCAATCCTTCAGATCAATTGATATTACAATCCTAAAGGACCAATTTTCTAGCATTTTTAAGCACTTCACGTGTTCATTTTTCTGCAGCTGTTACAGCACTGCTTGTTTTTCTGAACTTAATCGTCTTTTTATTTATGTGTTCTACTTTAATGTCTTTAGTGAATTATACTGAACTGCAATAAAGTCCTGGGGACAGTGGCAAAAATACAGCAACTATGTAAAAAAAGACTGTCTTTAGAAGCACTTTCGTCAACAAGCCAGTTTTTCACATTCAGATTAGACCAATCTTTCTTTTTAAAACTTTACTCTATGTTTACATTAACAGTTAAGTTAACGCTATGAACAGTCTTGAAAAAAAAACGTTTATACAACCAAACCCTGACTTTCAGTTATTTTCCTGTTTTGCAATGAGACTTTCAAGAATGACATTTTCCATTTTTAATAACAAAACTATACAGAACCATGACATATTACACAGTTTTTATACAAAATTGCCACACACACTTTCAGATCGCTCAGAAAGGATTAACGTGCGAAATAGCAAACTAACATTTCAGTCATGCTCAGAAAAGACACCTGAACAACTTTACGAACCGGTGCCTGTGAGCGCGACTCAAGTGACGTCACATCCTGCACTGGCGCAGCTCAGTTCCCGTAGTGTAGTGGTTATCACGTTCGCCTAACACGCGAAAGGTCCTCGGTTCGAAACCGGGCGGGAACAAGCGCAAACTTTTTTTTTGTTTGTTTGTTTGTTTTATGTCAAATCGTTCGTACGCCAAGATTTAAAGCTTAGCGCGACGAAGCGTTTCTCACGTGTACAGCGCGGACTATAAACGAAAATGAGTGTGCAACTAATTAAAGGGTATCAAGGGTGACATTTCAAATAGGGAAGACATTTTGGCACATCAACACGAAACAAAACAACACAAAAAACAAGCTGCTTCAAAATATTTGCATTTAAAATTTTTAAATATCTCGTTGCAGTTACTGGACTTGGTCACACGATGGCGACAAAACTTCACAAAACCCTTATGGCCTAAAGATAACTCACCACGTGGGGTAAAACCCTTGTACATTTTATCTTTTGCACAATCTACACAGCTCCGTTATGCACGATTAGCAAAATATGAGCTAATGGCACTGACCTGTGTTTCTTAAACCGAAAAGTGGTAATACTGGGTCATGAGCTCTTCTGTATAAACCATCTGTTAAAATAAAAACGAACAGACCTTGAAACGTCAAAGCACATACAATAACTGCAGCTAAAACAACAAACTAGACTTAAACTGAATCTCCTCACCTCACCTCAGGTTATGACAAATATCGTCGACATAAACTGCCGTTAAACTATTACATTTCGTTCAACCTGCTATTTAGAGCCGTGTTCGACACTTTAAACAAATGTCCGTCGACGAAAACCTCGCTAACCCAGGCCAAGTTTACCTAGCGCCTAATTGCGCATGCGCATTACTCGAAAAGTCCGACTGGGGAATCGATTCTTTCGAATAGTTCGTTTCAGAGCCGTTGAGAATCCATCTCGTTGGCTCCATTCGCCTCTCTTTTTCGCCCATTTAAGTGTCATTCATCCCCTACCCTTTTCACTGACGGACAAGGCATGAACTGATTGGGAGAAGTTCGGTTTCCATGGCAACCACAGCTGGAAGCAGCTCGCCGAGCGCGTCAGCGGGCAGGTCTTCCTTCACAGAAGCCGATGCTTTGCTCGCGGATTTGAAGTTAATCCGTGACAACGGAAACCGCATCCTCTCATAACAGCATCATAACGGAGTGGCATTAACGTCATAGCGGTTCCCTTCTGAGCCTCAAAAAAAAAGGAAAAGGAAAAAGCTGCTCTTAACGCAATACCTTTTCAGTCAGGATATTCCCTTGCTCTAATTTACCATGGCTTTACTATAGTAGCATAAAACTAACTGTGATGTGTTCAGGGAGCAATAATTCATAATAAATAGGTGTGCCACAGTTTGTTTTATACAATTAATATTAACATTCACCATAACGTGCAACTCATGTGTCATGTTTATTTTCATAGTTCACATACTACTATTAAAATAAGGTTACCGTGTGATCATTTTTGTCATTTAAACTTCTAAATTTTCCTCTTTTGATTAATAATGTTTCCCTTTAAGACACCAGTCAAAACTCAGTAAAAATGTTACAGCCGCACTCTACATAAATGAATTATTTGAGCGGCAAGCGTTATGGATTTAAAAGATTTTCCATACATATTATGCTAAAGTAATGCCAATATCCTTAGGGCCCAATTTTCCCCCCACCATTTACATAATGAGAAAATATCATTCCCACAATATGGACATTTGAAATATATATATATAAAAGGGGGATGGGCGAATAAAGGGTTGGCTTTGACAGAAGAGGCATATGGAGGTCAAGGGTGATTCATGACCTCTGTGTCAGTACATATAACCAAGGCCAATTCTGTGCCATTAATTCCCTGGAGAAATGCTCTACGGTCTACTCTTACATACTGATATGATAAGAGCGCAGTACAGCGCAAACAATCAGTTGTTTGTAGAGACAAATAGAGGCTTTCAAATCACGTCCATTACATTCAGCAAAGTGTGTGCGCGCGTGTTTAAAGAAGATAGAGCATATCGAGTAAGGTAGAAGCAAAACATCTCCAAATGCCGGCGACAGCAATTGGGCAACAATATAATGAGCCATTTTGCTCAGTCGTCTCTTGTGGTGTGATTTAGAAAAACCGGAGCCCCAGGCCATGTTAAACAAATGGGCATGCAGTGTTTTTAATGCATCTGTCAGAGCGAAGACGCCGGTGTTGAGCAAACAGAATCGGACTAGGAGACACTAAGCCTGATACAGTTCTCTCACGAGATCCACTTACGCTCCAATCGTTAGTCTGTAAACTGATTACTTCCTGGTCTTTAGTCTTATCTCATTACCCACATCGACAATTACGCTAAACATATTTCTTCTCCTTAGAATAATAGATTCTGCAAGGATGGCCGACTCCTTTGACAGACGGTCTGAAGGCAGATTAAAAATGTGATGGAGAAACTAAAAGGCTGAAAGGTCAACTGTGAGCAAGAGAAGTGTTTGAATGGATTAGAGTAATCTGTCTCTTTCCCTCCCTCTTTAAATAAAGACTGTCTATTAAAAAGTGAGTCGAGAATCCCCTTTGGGAAGGTAGATGCACATTCCACTAATAGAAAGCTGATGCATACATGATTAATTTTTCAAGAAACTTCTCTTCAGCCTTCTCGAGTCCACAGCCGCGCTTCTGTGGGTCTTTGATTTAGCTGGCGCAATATTCCCGCGTTTTCTAATATTCCCAAGTGGCTATTATCTTCTGAGATTCACCAGCAGCGCGAGCGGTATCGGAGAACAATTTTCACACTAATGAATTATCATAGTGATTCCCTCCGGTGGTTTTGCAGACGAAATGAAGTTCAGCTGAAGTTCTCGAGTTGGTTATCACGAAGCTAAAAATATACGGCACAAAGAAAAATGAAGCCATCGACTCGTGGCAGTTATAGGCTTTTAACGCTACGCATATCCCTTAACGGTGCTGTTATTGTTAACTAAAACTATTAAATGTACAAAATAAAATTTTATATAAATATTTACTTACGCTGATTTAAATTTAGAAATGCTGCCTGTGTGACAAACTGAAATAAGTTCAAGTGGCAGGCCAACTAAAATTTCTAAAACGGAAATAAAAATCATAGAAAGCTAAAATAGGGAAATAAAAAGATAAAAAACAACTGATAAAAATGAAAAAGCGCATAATAAAATAATTAAAATATTTAAATTAAAGCCAGTTCTAAACAAGAATAATATGTAATTGTATGTAAATAATGCTGAATTAACATTTATATATTTTTTGGTTTTAATTCTGGGGTAAAAAAAATGGATTTCATCAAATAAAAACAACAGGACATGGCACAATATTTAAGTAAATAACTCCCTTTATTCATAATTGCAATTAACTTTTTTCTTTATTCTACTTTAAAGAGAATGAGCTTTGATTGGTCCCTTTTATATATAAAGACATATTTTCTATAAATAATATGAGAAAACGAAAGCTCAAAGCAGAATGGATTCTGATTGGCTGTCAGTGTTTGCATCGTTAATCAGCCGGGGGAAAAAAAATCAAAATTGGGAAATTTCTCTTTACCTTCAATCGCTATAGTTGTGGTGTCGCTACAGTTTCATTTTGAGGAAGATTTTTCCATTTATACGTATAGTACGCAGAGGCGCATGCTAAATATAGTGCATGTTTAATCTAGTTTGAAATTTTTATGGTTGAACAGTTCAAACAAGAACAGAAAGAAAGAAGAGAGGATGTCTCTGGTGTCTTAGGAGGAAGTACACATTGATCAAAATGATCAATGCACAATCCGATCACAGTTTATATCCCACAGCGCAACGGGTGGCTTAAGGTCACCGGCCTATAATTTCATCATCTTAATATGTGAGCCGTGTAATGCCGTTACTGTACTGAATCAGTTTGAGGTGGCGTCCAGAAAGAGGAGGACTAAATCAATGCGGGGATTTTCTCTCTCTTTCCCTTTAGCGCGTGAGCGAGTGTGTGTTAGGATGATCCATGCTGCAGCGGCGAGAGTGCACTGACCATAAACAATTCATTACGAGGGCAGGACGGCCGAGGAACAGACATCTGCCCAGACCGAGACACAGTTCAAATGCGAGCAAGACGAACGATGGACGGCAAAGGATGAGATCATAGACCCGTATGTGTACGTTTCCTCTACGCGAGTCCTTGAGTAATGCACTTTAAAATGAACCATCTATAATCAGACCGTGACCTTAAGACGCTCTCCAATGTGACACAATATTAGGCTACGTGTGCAGCAAATGTAATGAGCTTCGTTTTTTTGGTGTTGCATGCACAGGAATGACCTTGTGAAAGGCTGTAGCGTGCCTTTTGTATAAAATCACTAATTTGGAGTTTTTTTTCTCCGGCCTGATCAGAACAGAAAGATTTAAAGTATGTTGATAAGAGCCGAAAATAGCCTAATCCTTCTCCGTCCTGGAGCTTCGCTCCTTCTCCTGCTGTACCAGCCAGAGGACAAACCAACACATCCTCCCCGCAGAACGGATTAACACACGGCCGACGTGTGAGATTCATCCGCATCCCTTCAGCAGTGTAAACACCAGAGCTGAGACACGTGCTGGTCATGCGTCTGGATGGACAGGGGATTGATATTACATTTTTATAGTTTTAGTATGTTGGGATTTGGGGTCCTTTGATTCGTGAAGTTCATTCTGTTTGTTCCAACCATCTGTTCATCCAACCGTCTGTCAGTCCATGTGGAGGAAAACACCTATAAAATATATAAAGACAAATGAATTATTACAATAAAGTAATAACACATAAAGGCGGCCATGTTTAATACAACAGCATGGTTTGTAACTGTATATATCTATACATTACTATTAACTATTGAAAGAAGTCTCTTATGTTCACCAGGGCTCATTTATTAGCCCAAAAATTCCAATTAAAAAAATATCGAGAATAACCATTTTCTTTTTAAAAATATTTAAAAATGTACTGTAATTTATTTCTGTGATGGCAAAGCCATTATTTCATTCTTCAGTGTCAGATGATCATTCAGAAATCATTGTAATATGCTGATTTTCTGTTAAAGAATTATTTCTTATTATTATTAAATTAATATTTAGTTTGAAAACAGTTCCAAAGTCTGGGGTAAATACTGTAAGATTAGATAAATACTTTTTTTTTTTTTACAGCTAGGATGCATTCAGTCGACCAAAAGTGACAATAAATACACATAAAATAAAATAATAATTAAATGTTTCTTGAGCAGCCAATAAAAATATTGCAATGACTTCTGAAGGATCATCTGACACTAAAGACTAGAGAAACGATGCTGAAAATTCAGCTTTACCATGACAGGAAAAAAATGTACTATTAAAATATTAAAATAGCAACACAGATATTTTAATTGTAATAAAATTTTAGAATAATACTGTTTGTTTTTTTTTAAATCAAATAAATGCATGCAGCCTTGGTGAGCGTAAAGGTATTTCTTTCAAAAATATTTATAAAAATTTTAATTGTTTCTAACTGGTGACTTTTGACTGGTGCATATATCAAGTGATCTGTGAGTGCGTTTGTAATTGACAGGGTGCGTATATATTATAATACATTTTTTTTACAATTGGTATTTGTCGTCTATGTTTAAGGCTAAAGTCTTTGGATGTTCATTTGAAGAAGCAGCAATCCAGCAACAAATGGATGCGGCAGCTCTTTAAACCCCTGCGGGAGGCTCACTGTCTGAGTTTGGCACGACATCTGCTGAGGTTTGTGACAGACTGAATTATGCATAATTGTGACTCGTTGAGAGGGTGTGTGTGTGTGTGTGTGTGTGTGTGTTTTCACGCTACAAGTATTTGGACAATTTGTTACCTTGAAACATTATGTACTTTTATGTGAGCGAAAGAGAGGTGTATGCATTCTGGAGAAAGAGATTTAATAATTCAGTGGAGTTATAATTGGCTCAGTCTCACCTCAGAAAATCGGCTCTGAATCACGCTATCTGTACAGAATGTCTCCTCTCAGCGCTTTACAGCAACACTATGTGTGCATACGCTGAATTGAAAGACTTTAATATTTAAATCAAATCTTATTATAGGAATAGTTCATACGCACACACACACACATTGCAAGTAAATATTACTATTTTAACGTCGAGTCAAACCCATATTATAATATTTTTTCATGGAACATGCACAATGTGTTTGTGTATGTGGGTTTGGAACGACATGTTGACTTAATAATTTCAGGAATTGTATTTTTGGTGCTCTTTCCATCAAGAACCGAACACATTCCACTGTATTGAGAAAAACGAATATAGCCCCGCCCCAAAAACAAAGCATTGGCTGAGAGCTGCGTCCAGAGTGTTGTGATTGGCTAACATGCTGGTAGCGGTCAAGTTTTTTTTTTTTTTTGCCGTTGACAAAGCCTGTGTGATTTCTCAGGGCTTCTATTTCCGTGATATCTGACAGCAGGGATATGTCACGTGCGCTATTTGAAAAAAGTGCTTACAGCAGCTTTAAGATGCAACATTATTTTTATTTTCTGAATAAAAGTGCTGGTTTGTGCAGAACTTGCCACCACAATGCTACAGTGTTGGGTTTTGCTTTGTGTTTTTGCTGAGGTGTTCTGACTGGTTCTGGGCCTGTTGCTATGCAATTTCTTAGTGGTTGCTATGGTGTTGCAGAAGTCAAAAGAGCCCATCCCTAAGTCATAGGCTTTTTGTGATATTACGTTTCCTAAACATGCCTCAGGCCCTCATTTATTTAACTATAATAGAAGGATGTAACTTTAAAAACTTAACGGTGAATCTAGGGCTGTTTTAGAGAACGGCATAGTTTAGTAAAAGGCCTCTAGAGGCAGTGCAATCCATTTTATTCAGTTCTTTATACGTGCACACCATGATTCTCTCATATCAGTGATTCCCAACCAGGTGCATATACATCAGATCAAACAAAAGAAACAATATGAATTAGTTGTTTCTTTTAAAACTTGTTTTGTAACTTTGCACCTACATGTCAACTAACTTTCAAACAAACTTTTTCAAACAATATATTTACAATGTAGATATAAGCAAAATATTAATAGGTCAATATAACCCTCATTCAAATATGTTACTGTATTTCAGTAGTGACAGATTTGTGGAGAGGAAAAATGTGTACCTTTATATTATAAAAGCTTGCAAACTTTTCTGAAAAAAATAAATATCTGACATTTCTGGCCACATGCTGTGCCTTTGGAGATTTATTAAGCCGCATAATACTCAAGTGCATAATACTAAAGACATATATTTGGGAAATACTGGCTTGTATGATAGATTTGGAATTGGATAATTTGTCAATTAATCAGTTTCTTGCTAATATGCAACTCCTACACAAGTCAGTGGTTTTATTTGGCTTTATCTCATATGTTTCTGCGCCTCTTTACAAAGTATCAGCGAGTCATTACAAAGTATTGTTGTGCGACATGTACAGGAAGTTTTGGAATATGTTCTATTGAAGAATTCAAAAGCAAGAAATGCGTGCGTGAATAGTCAACGTGGGTGTCTCGCGCCTCCATGTGCGGTCTTTGTCTCCTGCCTTTACTCCAGCAGCTAAAGAACGTGATCTGTTATCTCTATTCAGCTCTTAATGTCAGCGATTTCTGAACACAAAAGAGAATCTTATCTACAAAAAAAACTGTGAATGTGTGTGTGTGTGTGTGTGAATACAGGCATCGGCATATCCTGACCTATGTTTGTATGTGTGTGTAGAGTGTGCACAGTTCAAATTAAGAAGTGGTACAAGTGATTGATGGACAAAATCCCCCGAATGGACGTTCATCTCATACACAGAAACAAACACACATAGCTACACACGGAGATAGAAAGTCTTGGAGACAGGAAAAGACAGGAAGATAGAACAGAGGAGACAGAAAAATAAGAGAATGAGAAGTGGAGAGGCAAGTAAAGAATGCAAAGTACCATTACGCAACATACACAAACAACTCTATAGTGCAACGTCTATAAGAGCACGTTCCATAGAGGTGCCGTCTTTACTAAGTGTTTAAGTCAGCAAGAGTTAATGAGGTGAAGAGATAACCAATGGGTATATTAACTAAACACATCCAATTTAGCTCATTTAGCATCTTGCTAGAAAAGGAGCTTGCATGTTATTATAGAAAGACTTCGTTAGAAAATAAACGTTTGCTGAAAAATAGAGATGGAAACTGTCATAGAACCATTACTGGCATGTATTTATTTAAAGATACGTATAATATTTTATAAATAATCATTTAACTGCACCACCATTCAACTTTTGGCTTTAGTTTGATGTATTTATTTATTAAGTTATATGGTTAGTTCACCCAAAAATGAAAATTCTGTCATTAATTACTCAACCTGCAAGACCTTTGTTCATCTTGGTAACACGAATTAAGATATTTTGGATGAAATCTGAGAGCTATCTGACCCTCCATAGACAGCAACACAACTGAAATAATCCAGGTTCAGAAATATAGACGGTCTAACAATGATTGTAATGGCTGCTGTGAAATCACCTATTTTCATCATAATAAAAATATTTCACAGTATTAGTTTTAATGCATTTTTAATCAAATAAATGCAGCCTTGTTGAGCATAAGAGTAAAAATTTTACCAGCCCCAAATGCTTGAACGGTATACAGTCTATATATTTCAAATCCTTAGAAAACAGACATTATTTGTAGTGCAGAAATAACATTTCACCTTTAAATGCCAAAACACACATCTGACTGTCTCTTGAGTGTTTTTGCATGAGCCAGTGTAGTTGCCTGGTGATGACATTGTACCAGCAGAGGTCATGCCCTCAGGAGAGGACTGACACACACACACACAACCTTTCTCACTCACTCTCTCGCTCTCTTTCTTTCAGAACCACGGACAGCTCTAAGCGAGCCGCGCGATTGGTTGAGAGACATGAGGGATGCACAGGAAGAGAGAGAGCGAGAGAGAGAGAGAGAGAAGATCACCAGGGGACGGAGTGAGTAAGCAGTGAGGGCTGGAGGGAAAGAGATCAGAGAGCAAAAAAGAAGGTAGAGAGAGAGAGAGAGAGAGAGAGAGAGAGAGAAAAGGAGAGAGGAACTAAAGAAAAGACAGATGCTATAGCTGGTCTTTTTGCCTACTGACGCCCATGCTGGGTTCATCTCTGCGTGTGTGTGACGTGCACGGGGGTGTGTGTGGTGTGTGTGTGTGTGTGCGCTTGTGACGGCAGCCGCGGCGGCAGCAGCAGGGGAGGAGGACGGATCAAAGAGATTGTAGGACACGATGCATTTAGCTGCCTAACGTCTCTGCGCACACACCGTAGCCGGCTAAACCAGAACGCGCTCATACTACACGCATCCGCACGCAGCCCACCCCACACACACACACACACCACGCGTGTGTGGGGACAGCGCAGATGAGGCAACCACCAAAGGGAGGTGTGGATCTTTCCAGAAGCGTTTGGTAGGTGGGAGAGGACGGCCTCGGTGGCTGTAGCCCGGCAGGAGCGGTCGTAGGTGGAGAAGGGTCGGACCACTGCCTTCGGTTTTCTTCAGAGCTCTGGAAACGCCAAAGATGGACACATCCTTCACCTTTCTCTTCCTCACGCCAGTGTGTGTTTCCTCTGTGCTGCGTCGCTGTCGCCGGGCTTGTCTGCCAGCCGCAGGGGGATTCGATATCGTGCGGTGTTGAGAAACGCACACACAGAACACACCTGGAGATCAGCTGTTCGGGGAGAGCAGATTCACTGATACCGTGAGTGTTATCATGAGTATGTGTGTCCATCCAGATGTTTTGCTTTGTCTCATTTCCATCTCATCGTCTTCCTTATCAGTTCTTCATCATCTATATGACAGCAAGAGTATCAGCGGATCCCATCAGCATATTACCCACAATTCCCGACTGCATCTTTCAGATTCATTCATGATTCATTTGTATAGAACGGGATACACCTTTACATAACATTTTAATGAAATGACTTTCAAATGTATTTCTTTTCCATCAGTTCTCCATCATCTGTGTGTCAAACTGAGCATCAATTGGTCGTTCTGGATACAAAACCACAATTCACAACTACATCTTCAGATTCATTCAGCCTCTTTTTTGGCATTTGTACACAATGGGATATTCAAACAATATTTCAGTAAAATTCTCTATTAAAGGAAAAGCTCATCCAAAAAAATACAAATATAGTCAACATGTCATTTCAAACCTGTTTGACTTGAACACAAATATTTTTGGTTCATACATTGAATTTAATGTTTGTAGTACTTTTTTAAATATCTTCTTATGTGTTCTGTGGACATATAAATCAGGTTTGGAACAAAATGATGGTGAGCAAATGAAATACTAAATACATTTTCATTTTTGCATGAACTATCCCTTTAATTGAGCATTGGGCTATGTCAGAATCACTACATCCAATTGGTTCTTGGTGTATTCCAGTGACATCTTGAGTTTCAATGAATCTGGATCAACTCACGTTGGGTGTGTTGTGCGGTTTTGAAGGCTATTTCTATTCCTCAGTTATGAATCGCCACTATTAATGTAGTGTGGCGCGGAGGAAACCGTGAATTACAGAGTAATGGAATGAATAGGGAAGCTAAACTCCACTCACCGGGATCCACTGAAGTGGTGCTGTGGTCTCGCTGACCTATTTTGTGTGTGTGTGTGTGAGCGCCAGCAATGGAAATGTGGCATCCTGCCATCTCATCACCCTGAAAAAGAGACTTAGTGTTAGATGTTTTATTAAAATACATACACAAACGGTGATGAAACATAATTGTGAAACAGATCCATCTGGGGCATGCATCTACAGAGAAGAGGAAAAGAATATCTTGTTTCATGCTTTCGGCATTACATGAGACACACACACACACACACACACACACACTCATGGTGGGGATATCATGCCTGCCAGTGTAAAGCGGAACTAATGCATCTTCAGCACAGAATTAGGTTCTCAGCTTCCTGCATTATGTCAGCACACTAGGATACTGTTGCCTGGAAACCCACAGTTCCTTCTTCTCAAATTCCATTTATAGAATACAGCTGTGTGTCCCTGTGTATGTGAGTGTCAGGGCATCCATGGGCATGTGCAGGTGTGTGTGTGCGCGCTCACATGGGTGTGTACAGAAGTGTGTGAGAGATGTCTAATGGACGAAAGGCAGATGTGTAGGTGGGACTGTGACTAAGGAAGAGACGGAGAGAGAGGGAGACAATCTGAGATCAGAGTCTATATTAAGACATGCTGAATAATACAACAGAGCACAGCAAACTGGATGACATCTTCACAAAGTTGTAAAAATAAACTTGACATACTCTCTTATACCTCGTACAAAACTAGGTTGAAAATTATTGCTCTTTATGTACAGTGTACGGTTTTTAAAAGCATGTAGAAATAAAGCAGTAGGATTAAATAAGGCCCGTAAGTGGCACATAATGTTTGGCCAGATGTTAACACTGTTTGCATGTAATGATAAGAACCTGACTGATCTTACTAGTCTCAACCTGTTTATATACTTGTGTACTTTGTGGGAAAAATTCTCACAAGAAGTTGGATAGATGAACAGATAAAATGATAGATAGATAGATAGATAGATAGATAGATAGATAGATAGATAGATAGATAGATAGATAGATAGATAGATAGATTATAACCATAAAATCATTGATAGATGAATGGACAGGCTCTGTTAGTTTGTGGTAATTATAATTAACTGTATATGTAAATATGTTTTAAATATTTGTGTTCTCATCATCATTTTAGGTAGCTATGTAAACATATGTTAAACGTGCTAGCTCTTGCCCTTTTCCCAGCAGTGAATCATGCTCTTCGGCGTTAAAGGATAACATATTCCCCTGAGAACATGGCATTATGCATGTGTTGTTTGTGTGTGTGTGTGTGTGTGTGTGTGTGTGTGTGTGCATACATCACACCTGTAACTCCAAGGTTCATTGTTTTTTTTATAAAGAACAAGCTCTCAAGAGGACGGAATGACGTGTGTGAGACACTCAAGTCTCTCTCTCTCTCTCTTCCAGGCAGTCTCTCTGCTGTGCTGAAGGATGGATTCAGGGGAAGAAGATTGCACACATTTCCTGCAGTACGTGGAGGACAGCGGTCTGAGGGCGTATGACGAGCTGGTTATCCAGAACGCCTCTGACATCGCCCGAGAAAGCGACCGCGTCCGCAACCACACACACTGGACATACCTACAGGAGAAAACCCAGAAGAAGAGACGGCAAGAGGAAGCTATCAAGAGGTACACACACACACACACACAGCTAGGGATAGACTCCCTAGACTCCCAGTGAGTACTGCACATAATAATGCTGTTGGCTATTACCATTGTTCTTACTTTGGGATTTGTATTTAAAATTCATCACGTAGCTCATCCTGCTCTGTTTTAGACTTGCAAACAATAACTGGCACAATTATTCCACATATGAACACTAAAGGATATCTCACTCTAACAAAAAAGGTACAAAAACTGTCACTAGAATAGAATCTTTTCAAAAGGTACAAACTTTCTGACTTAATGGCACCTCGTTGTCCAATACAATATTCTAAGATGTCTAAGGTAATTGCAACAAAGCTGTTTGTTTTAACATTTTTTTATTCATGTATTTAATTAATAAGCATGGTTGATTAATTTTTATACTTTAAGTTAATTAACCACCGTTCCAGAACTGTATGGTTTTAAATAAAACAAAAGTTACTGAGGTAATATGAAAAAAAAATGGTCATTTCAATTCACATCTAATATAATTTTAAATTCGATTTCAGTCAGATCATTTTAATATACTATATTAATAACAATTTATTAGTTTAAATACTTACATGTAACCATAAGTCCCCCTATGTGGACAAGCACTTTAAAAAATGACAATGTTACTGCCAACTAATGTAAATGTTAACATTACTACCATATTGTGCTTGTCCCAAATGCAAAAGCGCATACCATAACTAGCGTAAGTATCTTATAGCAGCACTATTAACTAGAATTTCATATTGAACTGAGAAAATGAGAGTGACATTTATGTTAGTATATTATGCTCTTTAACATTTGGGATTTTAGTCGCCTGTGTGTGCAAAGAGAGTGAGAGAAAGCCAGGGAAATAAAGGTCACTGGTCCTGAGCTCTAAAAGTCAATGAGGAAATAGCTGGATATTAGAGAGACAAACACAAAGTCAATGAAAACCTTCGGCCATTATGCTGTCTGTGTGTGTGAGCAACAGAGAGTCATTTAGCACAGACGGTCCTGCCAGTCTAATAAAAGACAGACACAAAAGCATGCTTTGATTAATCTAACAGCAGCCCGAGGTGTACGAGTTTGTGTGAGTAATGATATTTCAGGGCTTTTGTATTTCCTTTATTGTTATTTTGACTTGTTTGTAGCTAAATGTGGAACAAAATGCTTTATGCAGCCCAGCTTACTTCAGTAATGAAGTACGTCTGAGGTATATTATTTATATCATTTCTTATTTTCAATTGATTTTCAGGGTACAGTATAATGCAGACATTTTTGTTAAGATTCAAGTAAGATTTAAGTATTTTAAGTAAATTAATAATATTTAAACGAGCAAATAAGTTCCATTTTAATTAATCTTGGATTGTTCATATAGTCACAAAATCTATACATACAATATCCTAGCAAATATATAGCAGATGCCTATTTTTTTTAACCTCACAGTGCTGCCATTGTGTTTTTCGTAAGCAACGATGATGTACCAGTTCTAACGCATGATGCAAGTATGCTAACTGTTGATTTCAGCACTATAGACATGCTAATCATAACAAACAGATGTTTTTCCGGCTGTAAAGGCACAGCCGTAGGAAAAGGGGGCGGAGAGTTGCAGCTCGTGTGCATTTAAAGTGACGTGCACAAAAACAGCGTTTTTTGATTCCACTCAAAATAGGCATTTTCAAAATGATATAATAAATGATCTGTGGGGTATTATGAGCTGAAACTTCACAGACACATTCTTGGGACACCTGAGACTCATATTACAGCTTGTAAAAAGAGGCTTAATAGGTCTCCTTTAACACGTATTCCTCTACCCTCTCATTTTTGTTTTCATTCCTCTTTTCTTCTTCCTTTTTAGCACCTCTCTCTTTATCAGCAACTTGTCCTCTCAACCCCTTCATTTTCTCTTCCGCTGCCCCTTTATCCTTACATTTCTTCCTGTTTGTACCCTGTAATCGAGCCTCCAGTCCTTTCCTCCTCTTTAGCATCTCTCTGAGAGGTCTGAGTGGTGGCCCTCTATTCATACAGCTTGAGACACTCTTCCCACAGTAAAGGGGCGTAAGTGGGGTGTTCTTTACACAGAGAGGAGGTCAATGACACGCACCACACGATCGAGCTCATTCGTGGGTTGTCTCTCTCCTTTGGAGGTGTTTTAGTGAGATTAAACAATCAGGATTACAGAATGCAGATGAAATTTCATTAACATAACTCATCAAAGAGGATCAAAACACACACGCGCATATAAACAGTGACAGTGGGAGGACCTAAAGTCACACCTCCTCAGCCTGGAGAGGGAAAAAACAGGGTCTGTCACCATGGAGACAGAGGGGTGAGTTTCTATGGCAACAGTGGGCTTGGTCCTCGTCTCCCTCTCGTCTCTAAATTTAGACTGCTAGCCCCTGAGGACACTTGCACACGCTCCCTTAAAACACACACAACAGAAGGCAGGTTTAGATGTGTCACTCAATTGCTATCACACAGATACGCACATTGAGAGAAACCCGGCCAAGGACACACACACAATGGAAAATCTGGATCTGATGACCTTACAGGACCTACATAATACCAGAAATCCTGTTATAGCTCGCCTCACACTCATATATGAGTATGTGTGTGTGATGACCAGGCTTAAAATTCATATGAATATGATTGGATTGGGAAATGAATAAGAAATTATACGCTACACCTACATAGAAATGCATAGGGATATAAGTGGGTTATTTAGACTGTTTTATAACATACTTCAATTAAGAAAACTTTGTTTGTTGTGCCGGTAAAACTGGTTGGTGAATCAAAAAGAAAAGTTATGTTTCATCCTGAAAATCATTTAAAATAATAATAATAATAAAATATATTCAGAGTCACATACATATATACATACATATATATATATATATATATATATATATATATATATATATATATATATATATATATATATATATATATATATTCATAACATTTAAGTCGATATTGCAAAAATGTATATCAAAATAATAACATATAAAATATAGAAATACTGCTAAACATTCACCTTTACAAATATACTACAAGTTACAATTTAGCTATCATATCATTTTTTCACGTTCAAGTAATGAGGTCTTTGTTAGGCTAATGAGAGGTGGGGAGGGGTGGATATGCTTAATTGCCATGAAAAAAACGTCAGGAAAACAATCTAGAAATACACATTAAATTTCACCATTGAAATCATAGGATATTTTATTTTGCAAAAAGAAAATAAAGTAAATTTTAAAACCCATAAGCTTTTTTAGTGCAACATTATTTTTAGAATATATATATATATATATATATATATATATATATATATATATATATATATATATATATATATATATATATATGTCATATCATTATTTTTGCAATTTGCACATTATTTGCATTGCACTAATAAGTCATTTTTCACATAAACATTAGGCTAATGAGAATTGTGAAAGGGTGTCTTACTTAATTGTAATGAAAATAATAATAATGCAAATAGCTTCGCTGGTTCTAAATATAACCTTAATTTTCATGTCGGAAAATACAAATTATTATAATTGATTTAAAATAATGTGTTTTGTCAGATTTTAATAGTGTGTCTGTGTTTTGTGTACATGTTTGCATCACAACTGTATAGGAGAGAGAGGAAGTTAACTGTGTAACACAGCTTTTCATATATTAATGATAATTCATGTTCAATAAATTGCCTGGAAATAGTTTTGACATGGTTGCCATAGCAGCAGCCAGAAGCCCTGAAAGCAATTTGGTGTCTAACGCAAACCGCAGTCAATGGTATCGTCTACGCTGACAGAAACAGTGTCACTATGACCTGATGTAAACATAAACAACAAAAACCAACGGAAACAGAAAGGCAGGGTTTTAAAGAAGAACTTTGTACAGGCATGCTTAGATCAGTAAGATGGGCATTGACATATGAGTGAAGGTCAGGGAAAGGTCACTATGAGCGGTGCATCACCTTGGTAGACAGAGTGCATCTGTTAGACTGATAGAGAGAGGAAAACAGTCACATTAACTGAGAGCTGTCTCTGGATGAGAAGACAGAGTAAAAAAAATGTGAAAAGGAGGACAGAGACTGACAAAAACATGATTCAAATCGTGCATGGAAAAAAAATTATTAAAGGATAAAGATTGGAGAGAGGGATAAAAAGGATGAGAGGTTGATGTATTAGAGAAGGACTGATGGGGGTAAACTGCTGGACAAGCAAAGACAGAAGTTTATTTACTAAGCTCTGATCAATACAGACAAATATAACGCATCAGTACTACACACACACACACACACACACAAACGTATAGACAGCATACAGATCAGCTTCAGGCAAACCTGCATCTCTGCGTCCACTGAGATTAGTGTGTGTTTGAAACAGAAAGATTTAGCACAAAGCCATCAATACTGTATATGGATGCATATATGTGTGCACAGTATTTCGCTTTCATAATATTTAGCATGCTAAATAATGCATCCCCTGAATATAAGCGTATAGGCAAACAATGCTAACTAAATGCTTTTCTTTCCATTAAAGCAGTAGTTCATTGAAACGTGAACATTTCCTGAAAATATAACCACCCTCAGGCCATCGAAGATGTAGATGAGTTTATTCGTTACTAACATGACTTGCTCACCAATGGATCCTCCGCAGTGAATGGGTACCGTCAGAATAAGAGTGAAAACAGCTGATAAAAATACATGATAGTTACAATCCACACAAATCCAGTCCATTGATTAACATCTTGTGAATCAAAAATCTGTGTTTGCAATAAACAAATTTATCACTATGATGGATGAAAACCACTGCTTCCAGGCTAAAATATGAGACCTCAATTATGGAATATTGCTTTCTCCAGGGTGAATTCATCTTGTGTGCCTCAGGAGTGCAAAGATCAAGAACTGCTTATGGATTATGGACTTGTATGTTTGCCAGAAGCAGTGGTCTGAAGTTAAAAAGACTTAATAATTGATCTTTTCAATTCACAAGATGTTAATTGATGGACTATTGATTACTCGTGGATTATTGTGATGATTTTATCAGCTGTTTGGACTGTTTGGCACCCATTCACTAAAGAGGCTCAATTGGTGAGCAAGTAATGTGATGCAAAATTTCTTCAAATCTGTTCGAATTAAGAAACAAACTCATCTACATCTGAATCCTAAAGCTGAGTACACTCTTAAAAAATAAGGTCCTTCACAGAGATGCCATATAGAAGAACCATTTTTTGGTTCCACAAAGAATCAAAAACCTTGCCCTACTAATCTCTTTTCCGTGACCTTTAACCCTTCACATGCACACATTTGTTACTCTGTCAGGGAAGAGACTTTCCATCTTAATCCATCTATTGATTTATACTGAGCTAATGATATTTTACATTTCCTAACCCTACCCTTAAACCCTCACACAAACCTTTCAGCATTTTCATTAAGACATTATTTATTATGTTTATTAATCTATTGTCGTTGTGAGAGCCATTAGCTGCTTCCCACAGTCTAAGTGATTTCAGCTTTTACTACCTTTTGGGGACGTTTGCTCCTCTGCACAACACAGGTGAAAGCTGACACACACACACACACACACACACACACACACAAAACTAGTGAGCATAAACTATAGGCTATGCTGGTCTAAGCTGGTCTTGTCAGCAGGAATAGTGAACACTACACTTCTATGCTAATGTGAACATCCATCAATGAGGTGATCGAGTCACCATAATGATCTAGACTCTTTCTAAAATGATGATACATTATTTTCTGAAAATAAATAGGAATGTGAAGTATTTAAGATAGGGAGGGGTTGTTTTTTCAGGCTTTCTGACTACGGTTTTAAATTTTGGGGGTCGGATAGTTTTTTCTTTACGTTTATAGAAGTCTCTAATGCTCATCAAAGCTGCATTTATTTGATCAAAAGTATGGCAAAACTGAATCACTCCAGTCTTCAATGCAAACGATACTTCAGAAATCATTGTTTTATGCTAATTTGCTGCTCAAAAACATTTCTTCTAATTATTAATGTTGAAAGCTGTTTGTGGAAAGCCCGATACGTCTTTTATCAGCACTCTTTGATAAATAGAACGTAGT
The DNA here is from genome assembly GCF_018831695.1 of Puntigrus tetrazona. Classification (NCBI taxonomy): domain Eukaryota; kingdom Metazoa; phylum Chordata; class Actinopteri; order Cypriniformes; family Cyprinidae; genus Puntigrus; species Puntigrus tetrazona. The sequence goes on from NC_056713.1 coordinate 19,443,377, forward strand.
CAAAAGAAACTAGAAATCTATTTCAATATGTTGAAGTCTTCACTGTCACCTTTGATCAATTTAATGAATTTGACAGAAGCGTACATTTCTTAAAATTTTAAACGGTAGTTTAGAAGTCACGGACAAAGCTAAAAATGACTTGGTCTTTCAACTGAAGAGCACGATTGTATTTTTTGTCACGGACATCGATTGTTCCGTCGCATTAATCAGCATATGAAAAAGTACAAGAAGTAACTGATTGGCCACTTGGTAATATTGTTTCGAAAATGAAAAGAAACAGAAAATACGATGACTGGTCACTCGATACACTCAAGTGTGAAGTGTGACCACTCAGAGGGAGGAAAAAATTGCAGACGATACAAGAAAGACAAGACAGATGACAACACACATGGATGAAAGGATGCAAGGAGAGAAGCAAAGAGATGAGGGACGCTGGTGCAGTGAGGTTGGCAGACAGACTCTCAATCATTCTTTATGAAGCACCACAGCACCACACCCTCCCCTCTGATTACACACTCACAGTATGTGTGTGTGTGTGTGTGTGTGTGTGTGTGTGTGTGTGTGTGTGTGAGTGAATGGTTACTTAAAGCCAACGTGAGTAAATCCTGTCTGCCCTTTAGTATGATTAGTTTTCCTCCAACAGAGAGAGAGAGAGAATTTGAGAGACAGCAATTGAACTGACTGCCCCCTTCTCCCTCCCTCCCCCCCTCTCCCTCTCTCTTTCTCTCTCACACTTTCTCATGAACAGACAGACGAAAGTAACTCAATTTTTATAGGATATTCGGCGCAGAAATCATCTTAAAATCCAGCCAAATTGCTCTGAATTGGATTATGCAGAAATGACTTTTAGCCAAGATAGATTCATGAAGTTATGAGGGAACGGATAGATGGATGGAGGGAATTTGCCTTTCCTCTGTAACATTCTCACATTACAAACATAGAATATTTTGTCACATTTATATTGCTCAAAGCTGCATGCAACATAAAATATGTGAAACACGTTCGAAACCGCTAATGAAATAATCTGGAAAACAAAGAACAAAGATGGTAGCTATCTGTAACGAGATTATCATAACACTTCATTGACAGAAAATCTAATATTGTATTTTATAAAGTAGATATACTGAGATATATGGATTAGGTAAAGTACACTGTTAAAATTCTGTGGTTTGTGCAAAAAAAATGTCCGCTGTGGTTGCCAGAATAATTTTGTAAAAAAACAAACAAACTGTAAACACATTTACTGAAATCTGAATGTAAACCAGTAAATTCAACAATGCTCATTGCTATTAAAATCTGTTTTGTACAGTTAGATAAATGACAACCACCATAATAATGCAGGTGGTAAAAGAGAAAGCCACATGAAGACGCTCATCACAAGCAGAAGTACATACTAATATATAGTTATGCATGCAAACACAGATCCACACCATCATAATAACACGCTTAAATAATGCAATACACATTAATCAGAAAAGAGCAGATGTGACATAAAGCCCAAATGTACATAACTGATAACAAAAACTATTTAAAAAAAGAATCATTATTTAATTACTTTTAAATGTGGAGTGTCATTTTTTCTATTTACCTTTTAAAAATGGAATAATTAACAGCATTGTACTGTAAAATTACATTAAATGTCCGGTTAGATGTTTTACAGTTTTTTTTGTATATAATATGGGAACTTACTGTTAACCTATTAACGTTTTTTTGTACTGTTTTTTACAAGATTTTACAGTTAGAATTATACATATATTTCACAGTAAGGATAAAGGTTTTATGTGTTTGAAAACAATTATGTCTGCTTTCATCGCCTTAAAAATAAATTATTGTTATTTTAAAATCAAATTAATAATTGTTATTATAGTAAAAATTTTTGTTATTTTACTTTTTCATTTAAAATAAGTTTTTTTTTTAATGATGGCAGTTCCCAATCATTATTACTATTCTAACTTTCTGCTTTTTCAATACTGAAAATAGTTATCAAAGCTGTATATTCTTAGTGTGTGTGCGCGTGTTTAAGGTTCTTTGATGGATGGGAAGTTCATCATAACATATAGCCCACTTTCTCAATTGCATTTGCACAAGGATTTCTCCACAATCATCCTCCCCTGATCTGTTTGAATTAAACTCCCCGTGACCTGCGCTATGCATGCGGTGTTCTTTGTGAATTTACGTTAATGAATGCTGGACTAGATGAGAATATTAATCTGTAATAGAATATTAATCTGTGCTGGTCTTCTGTCATGTGGTTGGTTCTGCTCTATTCTGGAACAGCGCCTAATGCTGAAATCCATCTAAAAGCATATGGGTGCACTTTCAGTACTTTCAGTAAACTGCCTTTCTCTCTCTTCAGGATTGGCGAGGATGTGGCCCGTGTGACGGAAGGAGGAGGATACGCAGGCAAACACTTTCGTATGGGCTTCATGACGATGCCGGCCCCTCAGGACCGCGTTCCTCCTCCCTGCGGCCCGGGCTTCACTGTACGCTCGCAGTCTCTGCACTCGGTGGGAGGGGGAGAAGAGGAGGGGAGTCCCACCTCCAGAAAACAGCCCCCACCCAAACCCAGACGAGATCCCAACACCAAACTCAGCACCTCCTCTGAGACCGTCAACACTGGGCTCAGCACGGGGAAGAGCGGGAAGGAAACGGACAAATGCGACGGTAAATATGCGTATGTGCATGCAACAACACTAATGCTTCTAGCTACTGTATTCAAGCTAGATTTGTGTTGAAAATATGTCAGAACATATTTTCTGCAATGAAAGTACATCTAAAATACCATATCCCAAAAAACAATGGTTTTCTTTCATTTCCTGGTCTTTCACTCTCAGTTACACATCATTTATATTAATATATTTTAAAGTTTTACTATAGTGAAATATTTCAAACAACATGCATTCTTTAAAAACACACACACATGCATCTCAAGCCTCTGGAAAAATGGCATCTCTTATTCTTTCCCGCCGCTTCTCTGTTATATGCAAATCTACTCTCTTCTGCCATCTCTTTCATGCATGCCTCGTTCTCATGGATCATTACACATGCAGCGCTTCCTTTGAGCTCCACACACACACCAAACACTTCCTCGCTGCCGTACACATCTCACAGAAGAGCTAGACAAAAAAAAAATAGTCAATATTTCAGAAACTTTACTATATAAACATACAAACAGAGAAATCCACCGTACAGGATGAAACTAAGAAATCGTTTAACTCGGTGACTGTGGTAAAAAGTCTCGCTTTTTGCTTTATGTCAAGGCTTCATTTAAATTTTTGTTTTGGAAATGATTTCTCAATAAAAAAATAAATCAATATTTAAAAATAGTCAATGCAAAGCCACCAATAACTGGATTAATGTTTCTTTAAAAAAACACTAAGAAAGCTAGGAAACATTAGAAATTTATTTACAACATTTTCACTCAAAACTTTATTAATTAAGCACTAATCTATTTGAATAATTAAGTGCTCCATCTCAGTGTTTACAACAGTATGACTGTTAAGGCTCTGCCTGAGGCGAGATATAGCATTACCAAGGTGGCCATCGAGTGGACTGACCTCCTTCGAGAGGGACTTGATACACACTTAACAGCAGCACAGCACACTTGCAGACTATAATGAGTCAGTGTCAGACGGTACGGTCTTTTTACATAACTGAAAATGCAGCGCAGATAAAAGGTCACCAGACATATATTCGCTTTCACAGACACCTGTAAATATACCCAAGAATCTTTCCAGGAACGGGTGACATCAACTCTCTGTCCTCCTCTGACTGGTCACCCTGAGCAAGCAAAAGCGCTCTGATTGGTCGCCTGCTGGCTGCAGTGTCATGAATGGGGCAACCGTTGCCATGGGCAACATTCTCGGCCTAAGTGTTTTACCGACGGTGACAGTTTCAGACAAAATCAACCAAAACACAGATGATGCCTCTTATAAACAAGCTCAGAGCTACGAGGTCGACAAGCAGGAGACTTGAGTCGTGATTCGCATTCACAACACGAAGATGCAAAACACAGTTTGAGCTAAAACAAATAATTGGTACACTTTGGGAAACAAGGTCACTGGGGCGGATCTCTTTTATTGGTAAATGAGATGTATGTTCTAGCTTTTGTGCCTTCAATAGAGGTTTTTTTACCTTTTTTGTTCTATTGCGAGCCTAACAGACGAAATGTGCTGCTCTAGGCTGTTTTATATTATACAGCGAATAAACGCCTCAGAGACCTTTACTATTCCACACACACTCATTTCCACACACATTAGCCTTCATTTAACCCTTAACTTGATCATTACTGATCCCACTCAGAGAGCTGAGCTCATTCAAAGTGCTTTTCTTTCAAATCCAAAGCAGAAGCACACATTACAACATACCTAACCCCACTCCAACACTTGACCTCATTTTTCAATGTCTACAACCTCATTTAGAGTACATTAACCCTAAAAACATCAACCGGCTCTTTGGAGTGAAATTTGAAGCGCAGCCAACTTTACTACTACATACAGCACATCAGACCTTTTAGTATATTCAATCTCATACACACGCAACCTCATTTTCTAGTGAAGGCAAAAAACGATCAAATATTAAACAATTTAAAACATTGATTTTCTAATTGAATTTATATTTTTATTCCTATGATGGCAAAGCTGCATTTTTAGTATCATTACTCCTGTCTTCAGTGTCAAATGATCTTTCGGAAATTGCTTATTTCATTTTCAAAAGCTTTATTGTCTATACCCAAGATCCTATTATTATCGATGTTAAAAACAGCTGTGCTGCCTAATATTTTTGTGGAAACCAAAGGCCAAGTTCCAAAGGCCAGAACTGAAATATACATTTTTAACAATTTAAATGTCTTTTATTTATCAATTTAATGCATCCTTGCTGCATAAAAGTTTCCCTTACCCCTTCAAACACATATAAACCATTTCTCTTTTCTGTTTTCAGATTATTCCAAGAGCATATTTTTTAAATCATATAGGATCTGGATGTCCGATTAATGATCTATACAGAGAGATTGTGTCTGACTCACTTAGCCTGAGGCTCTTTGGCATTTCCACCAAACCAAGGGCCAGATTATTCCTCCAGAGAAACCTCAAAGAGCTCGACATCTCTCCTTCTCTTCTCTCTCTTTCACCCTCCAGCTCCATACTGCATACACTTCCCCCATCTCTCATCCCTCCTTTACTCTCGTGTCTTCATTTCCCACCCCAGTTTGGCACCCTTTCTTGTTTTCCTCATTACGATCCCGTCTTTTATCTCACTCGCTTACGCATTCCCTTTCTCACAGACCAACCCACTTTTTCTTCTAGTCTTCTTAATTTATACATTCATGTTATAGAAACAGAATTCCCTTTCTAGCCTGTGGTGTAAAAATAGCATCAGATGGTATACTTCAAAGTATACTATGGAATTGCCATGGATCTACAAAAACATGGAATAACTACAATACTTGTACAAAATGATATCATACTACCACATTTGATTACACTTTTTTCCTCCACATGAATCCTCTTACAAAAAAAAAGCCGTACTACGGTGGTACTATGGTAGAGTACTATGGTAACAGATGATAAAATCATTATACTTTGATAAATACCATAGTATTAAATGATACTATGGTAAAAATAAAATTTCCATATTCATAATCATGCTATTTTAACATGAAATGTAATATAATTAATTCCATAATTATAATCCAAATATAATTAAATCTGGCACATTTCTGATCCTCTCATCTTTCTGTCTTCTCCGACTTTTCTTTCTTTGCTTTTATGGTCGTAGTATCACCATGGCACAATATTTACAATTCTCACATGATATTTATGTAGTTCAGTGGAATTACTATGGTAAATGTGCAAAAAAAACATGGAATAATCATGGTACATGGGCAAAAACATGGCAATTGTACTTTTTATCCATATGCTGGTGCAATGGTATAATGATGGTATCACATGGTAAAACCATAGTACTTTGATTAACACCATGGTATTAAATGATTACCGTGATTACTGTATTTACATGATAGCTTAAAACTATAAAAAACATGGAATTACTATGGCACATGTCCAAAAAAAATTAATACCGCAATGCCATATTTAGAAAACATATCAACCCACTTTCCTTCATCTGATCCCTTTGATATTTCTAAGCATATGTGACAGCTTGCTTGAATACGTTTATCTTTTGCGCTGACCTATAACAGAGCATGTATGTCCTATATATAGAGACAGAGAGCTACTGACACACATGCAAACCTCAATAAATCATGAGCAGTGTTCTTTAAACAGCATCATATCAGACTTAATGACATGTGGCATGTGGCGTATATCTGTGCTGTATATCTCATTGGCGGGGACTATTTCACCTCTAATTTAGAGGGAAATCAATATAAATGCATTATCGTACACATACAAGCACAGATAAACATCTGTATTAAATCAGCAGTGCAATACTAGATAACAGATCCAGCATTTGCTACATCCTCTGATGGAAAACAACATCACAAGACTGCTTCTGCTTCAGAGAGAGAGAGAGACAGAGAGAGAGAGAGACAGAGAGAGAGAGAGAGAGAGAGAGAGAGAGAGAGAGAGAGAGAGAGAGAGAGAGAGAGAGAGAGAGAGAGGATGGATGTGTTGTGAGAGGAAGGTACATCATGCACCTGCTGTCCTCTGGAACATAGTGCCCTATATTTTCCCATGTCACAGTCATCAAATTCACTTACAACACGCTCACACACACACAGAGATGCATTAACATGCTTTCCATAGGCATATGTCCACACACCAGCGTTTCAAACAGGATTCTGCTTCTGCAGCAAGGGGCATTGGCACAACCATGAAGAGACCTAATCATTTGCTAAACAATAGAAGTACCGTTTTTGTGAACATACAATTATATTTTGGTTACAAAATACCCCTCTGCTGCTGAATTGCATCATCTGTATCAATTAATATTTCTGAGGAGCCCTGCATACAGGAAAAAATTGAAATTGTGGCCACAAATAAAGAATTAGTTCTCAACATATTTTAATATTTATTATTATATTATATTATATTATATTATATTAATGTATAATATATTCGTGGCCATTTATTGTTATTTTGTTCCCTTATTTTAGTTAAATTATAGCAACCTTTCAGTTAAAATGCGGGGGAAAAAAGGTATAAAGCATGGGAAAAAAAATTTCATGCAAGTTTATTTTTCACAATATGACTCCATATCTTAAAATTGCATTTTCTATAATTCTCATAATTTAGAATTCTCATTATTACAATTTTGTACTTTCATGTATTTCACATGAAGTATATAATTAATTAAAAAATTTCTCACAAATATTTAAAAAACACTATGCCAAGGTACATGCCACTTACATGCCAAGGTATTTTTCATTTACACAGTCTTTTATTTAATTTAATTTAATTTGCTAGTCTTAATATTTCACTCTTCAGTGTAAATACACTTTTTTAAGGGTGCAGTGATTAGTCTTAGCTAAATTTAAAAATAATAGAAATATATATACGAGGCGCTTAGAAGGTGTACAAGTTTGTGTGTAAAATTGCTTAGAGAATGCAAGTCACTGTCCTCATTCTGTCACTTGGGTAAGGTGTTGTGATCTCTCCGAGTCTTTTTCTGAATGATAAGTGAAATCATTTTGTCATTCTTGCTGACTTTTCATCTGTGTATCAGAGAGTTCCACCACAAAGCTGATATAAATCCCTGTCATGTCCTTTACATAACATAAACCCATGCACGCACACACACATTGGATCTAGAGTCTCTAGAGAATGACGTAATTATAGCTTCAGCCAGCATTACAGGAGATTAAAAATTAGCATACATCCCATGCTGCCCCATTAACTATTACTTGCACTTGCTGTTGGCAGGAGACACACAAGTAGACACAAAAACAAACACACACACACACACACACCGCTCTGCCGTTGCTGGAAGAAACGGGTCAGTCAAGTTGCCCTTCTCTGAGCCAGCTGAGAAATGACAGAAAGATGGAGAATGAGCGAGTGAGTAAACAAGAGGGGGAGGGCGGAAAAGAAATTGAAACAGTCGCTTTCCGCTGAGATGATTAGTCAGGATGAAATTCATTCATGAAGTTAAAATGACCTAGTTTCCTCCACTCTAGTTCTTTCTCTCCGCCCTCCAGTGTGTGTAGGAAACTGCCTGTTTGTGCCTGTTTGATTATTCCATGAACTCTTCCCACAAAGCTTAGCATCTCGAGCTGACATCACCAGTTACTGGCAGGGTGAATTCCAATTGCCAATAATGCAAAGTGAATTTCACAGGGCACAAGGCATAAGTGTCTATCGGTTTGTACCATTTCACTGGAAGTGGAAAGGCAATTTATCAAGATCATATAAATACATATCATAAATAAACTACATTTATTTTCCTATTAAACTGCAAAAGGAATTTAGCTATATAGATTCAATATGTGTATATATATATATGTGTGTGTGTGTGTGTGTGTGTGTGTGTGTGTGTATGTATGTATACAGTTGTGCTCATAAGTTTACATACCCCTTGCAGAATGTAAATTTTCATATACATGCATTAATGAATGTAAACTTTTGAACAGGATGATAATGTGTATATATGTTGTTTAACAATCAAATTTTTTTAGTTCAGTACTGGACTTTAGGAGCTACATAAATACATCTTTCTCAAAAGACAAAATAAGTAAAATTTTGCCTGATAATCCAATAAAAAAAGAAAATATGAAACGGTGGAAATGTGTTTATCATGATTTAAATGCATTCTACTACCAGAGACCAATGCTTTATTAAAAAAAAACAGTAATCAAACTTGGCCAGAATAAATGTAACCATATAAAACTGAAGTTGCTTACATTCTTACAGATGTAAGCCTACTTTTAATAATGAACAAAGATCAAATATTAATTTCTAAGTGATATTATTATTGCATTAATATTATTCATATTATCAGACAACCCAAATCTGTTTTTGTTTTTCTTTATTTTGTTAAAGAAAATTAATAGTCAGGTTTCTACAACTTTAACTTTGAAAAGTAAAAAAAAAAAAAAAAGAGAAAAGATTTGACATTTATCTGAATAATTATCGATATCGACTGATATAAAAAAATAGAAGCAATATCGCCCAGCCCTAATTTATGGGTATGTAAACTTAACAATTATTAAAATTTTGTATGTTCTGCAAGGAGTATGTAAATTATGAGCAGAACTGTATATGTGGGTGTGTGTGTATATATATATATATATATATATATATATATATATATATCCTATTATACCCCAAAAAACACAGCTTCTACAGATATGCCCTGCTCAGTGCGGCGTAGAGACCCTGTAAATAAGAACACATCTGCACACACAGCGAGTGTGCCCTGCTTTACTCATTTCTCAGCACTGGTAGCTCAGCTGTGTATAATTAATCCCGTCTCAAGCAGAGTGTTAAACTCTATTCTCACTAAAAAGTCCTTAGAGAAGCCTATTAACTCACTTCATAACCGCACACATTCAGGATTAGTAACTGTACTGAGAGGGCAGTGGTGAGACATGATGCGAGCAAAACGAATAAAACTTAAAGCATCAAAGAAGATCACATGCACAGTAGACTAGTAATGGCGCTGTGCAGCCCTATACGGATTTGTGGGTTAGCAATGACATTAAAAATCATAGATGCTGACTGGGCTACCCTTCTGCTAAGGCTTAGCAGTGCTAATATTTTCAGATTTCATCTCTATTTCAGTAACAAGGTCATTGCTGTGCTATAGGATAGCTAAAAGTTATTATTTGCACCTTTTTGAGAGTATTGGGAGACTATGTGAGTATTGAGGCCTTGAGAGGTTTAAAACGCACACTTGTGTGTGCCAGGTAAACAAACTAATATAGGTCTTAAGTAAAAGCAAACAGCCGAGAAAGAAAACACACGTGTAACAGTATATTGGATCTGGGCAGCTCTTAAAGTGACAGCAGCCTAATATTCCTGCTGTCTGTCATTCATGTTGATCAAACAACAAAAGAGAGAAAATCTCTCACTGCTCTTGACTAAATCACTGTTGTAATTTTAATAAGAAAATATAAATATATTTAATTTACACAGTGAAGAATATGCAGTGTTTTATAAATTATTTTATTATTATTATTTTATGCAATGTAGCATCTTTCTTATATGCTCTACTGTAGTTTTGGTCCTATTGCTTAGTTGATTACTTTTTTTATTCTTATTAGTATTAGTTTTTGGATACTGACACCATAAACAAGAATTATGATGAATTAAATTTTTGATGTCATTAATAGTTAAAATTCACCCCTGGGTGTTCTTTATTTACCTTTAATGCAAACGTTGGCTTGTATATAGTTATTGTTAGCCGTGTATGCTGCCTTTGTTCTACAATAAATAAATAATCCAAAAAATTTATGTCATAAACGCCTTATTTAAAGCAAGAAATCAATATATCATTACTGTAAAATACAGTTACTCATATCATGATATCATATTTCCCACCGATACTATGTACTTTATATTAGCCGTACTGTTGAATTCCATACAGCGCTAACAGAAATCCTAAAGAAATCACACTTTTGTTCTCTCTCCCACAGCGTCTAAATCCCGCCCCTGCAGTGAAGAGTACCGTCGCATGCCTCCACCCAAACCCAAACGCAACCCCAACACCCAACTCAGCACATCCTTTGACGAGTCTTACATCCAAAACCACGGCAGTAAGGCAAAGTCGGCCTCTCTGCCGCGGCAACACAAAAAAAAGTCTGCGTCTCAGAATCAAAGCCCCGCCCCTGATACTGACGATGAAACGGAACCTGTTTATATAGAGATGGTGGGGAACATCTTACGAGACTTCAGTCGAATTGCAGGAGCTAACGGCAATGAAGAGGACGACCAAGGTGAAAGTGTGTACGAGGAGATGAAGTATCCAGCTTACGATGATTTACCTTCATCTTTAGACCACGCTCAGTCGCGATGGGAGCAATGTTCCACTCCTTTGGTGCCGGAAGTCGAACTTACACGACCCACCACTCCACGTGGTTCGCTGTGTGACATTCCCGCCCCGTTCCCGAATCTGCTTTCCCATCGACCTCCTCTACTAGTATTCCCACCTGCACCAGCCCAATGCTCCCCCAACTCTGACGAATCCCCCCTTACTCCACTGGATGTCACCAAACTGCCCATGTTGGACAACATGGGGTATGGGAAACCAGGTGCATCCCCAACTAGCGCCGACCCTGGACCACAGCTGGAGGCGCAGCAGGTGTCCGGTAAACACCACCACCACCACCACCACCACCATCATCATCATAAGAAGTCAGCAGAGACTAAGGAGCAACAAACAATCACAGCATCAGGACGTTCGTCTGCTCCTCCTCTGCCATCTGCGCAGTATAAAAGCGGCGGGTCTTCTGCGGCACATGGCTACCCAAGGAGCCACTCCGCCTGCCCGTCCCCTGTCAGTATGGGTCGCGCTTTGACGCCGCTCACCCTGAAGCGTCCCCCGCCGTACGACGCTCTCATGACCGGGACGATTCCTCGCAGCGCCTCTGGAGTTCCGCACGGATCGCGTGAGAGCGGGCGGCTCTCGAATTCCTCTAGCGTGCACGGAGGGTCCATGCAAAACGTCTCCACCGCGTCGGGCTCGAGCTCAGGGTCGGGAGGTCGAGGCTGTCGTACACCAACCAGTCCTTTGGATGAGCTCAGCAACTTGTTCTCTTCCGGACGTAACATGCTGAAGAAAGGTTCTGGAAGCCGAAAGAGTAAGGAGTCAGCGGATGGTGAGTAAAAACTGATCTAAACTTGTTACCAAAATCAAAATTTGGGGTAGGCAAGTCTTGCATGCTCATCAGAGCTACAGAATAAATTGTAATATTTGTAAATATTATTATAATTTAGTATTTTAATATATTTTAAAATGCAGTTTATCCCTGGGATGACAACGCTGAAGTTTTAACATCATTACTCCAGTCCACACTGTCACATGATCTTTCAGAAATCATTTTAATATGTTGATTAAGATTTTATTAGATTAGATTTAAAGTGAAATCTTTACATTATTACAAATTCCTTTTCCTTTAAACAAAGAAAACAAACAAGTTTTATAAATCTATAAATTGCAATTCAATTTTCAGTTCATATAACAAAGTTATATACATTGGTCAATAAAGAGTACATAGTATAACAGGATATTTGATTGCGTATTTCCTAATTTTTTTACATATTGTTTACCTTTACAGTAATGAAGATTAAAAGAAACAATTATATAAACTTGTCGGTAATTTTCTCTTTAAATAAATAGGTTGAATCTGGGCTACAGTGAGACACTTACAGTGGAAGTGAATGTTAATGTTAAAATACAAGCTCTTAATGTTAAAATGTTTCAAAATTACAGCCACATGATGTAAACAATATGCATGTTAACATGATATTTGAACAATTTAGATTTTTTTTTTTTCAAATTATGTCATTGCAATGAAGTAGTACCGTGTTAACACCATAAACCCTCCAAAAACAGTAAAAATTACAATAAAACAATTACAGTTCAAATAACAGAATGAAATAGTTCATTTTAAGGTTTGTGCCTTAATGTTAGTTTCATTCACTTGAAATTGTTTGTGTTAAATTATTTTTAAGCCACAAATACTGTCTGGAATATGTCCAAACCAGATCTCAGTCATTTAACTTTTAAAAGCGAAAATACACAGAGTAATCGTCAGCCTATTAACATCAGTGCAAGTAAAAAATAAGCCATCTAGAGAAAGTACGAAGACTTTTAATTAGTTACATCTGCATATGTTAAACCCAGCAAATACTGTAATTGAAGGGTTAACTGTGAGATATCTGGGGGCGATTGGTAGCCGTCTCAGTTACAACTTCAAAGTGAGGGATGTTGTCTCATACAGCAAAGCCTGATTGGGTTTAAAGAGCGTGTGTAATCGTCTTGAGAGCTGCAGCTAAGGACTTTTTTTCCAGACTGTTATTTTTTCCCATGTGTGGAGGAGAGATGGCTTTCATGTCCTATTTCCACGGTCCACTTCCATCACCCCAGGTGTGTCTGTGCGCAAGTGTGTGTTTGAGCCCGTTCAAAGATTAAAAATTGAGCGATCAACCTACGCACAGACCGTTCGGCATGCTTACAGAGAGTGAGAAAATGACCCAGATTCTCCCACCCAAACAGAGCCACTTCACATCCAATGTGAAGGTCGCCAGATTGTTGCATTGCGAGGGTTGTTGAGTGCCTTCCTCGTGATGCTTTCACATCTTGATTAAAATTGTAATGGATTCATTCTGAAACACTTCAGATTAACGAGTCAAGGCTATGATGTTGAGCCACACATACACACACACACACACACACTTTTTACATACCTTTATAAGAAGCCGAACCTCAACTCGGCTTATTATAATAAGGCATATACGCTACACAGGTAAACACACACACAAACACTGAAGCAGGTCAGTCTGTCCATCACAGTCGATTTTACGCTACCCAGTCCAGCAGAGACACACAAACACACACAGACTCCTCCTGTCAGTATGTCTTCCATGGATCTGCGACTTGGGCTTCGTGCCTGACAGAGTGTGGAGGTGTGTGAGATTAACAGGCTGCCGGCATTAGTATGTGCGCGCGCGTGTGTTTGCCTGACACACACACACACACACAGAGAAAAGCCAGAGATAGTGAAGAATCTGTCACAGCGATACAAAACAACCCGGTATCTCATTCTCATTTACAGCTCAACATCAGTCTGCTAAGAAACACGGCTGTGAGCACATGTGAGATTATGATCAGAATTCCCTCATACATTTCTGATATATTCAGCTTTAGTCTTGTGAGTTAAAACCTTGCGAATGCTGTTTTATTACAGAATGTTTTTAATACATTGCGATATATTCGAATAAATTAAAGAATAATTTATTCCTGTGATGGCGAAACTAAATTTTCAGCAGGCATTGCAGTCTTCAGTGTCATCATAATTTAAAAAATAATGCATATGCTGATTTGAATCATCCTTATTACTCTCAATGCTGAAAATGTTTAAAGTAAACAATATCAGGAACACACACACACACATGTATATATGTATGTACAGTATCAGCTATCAGATGACCTATCGTCCATAACATAAAAACAATTACTGTCATATCTGCCCAAATGTCTATGGCATGCCTGGTCACTATACAAATAATCCGATTATCACAATATTACAGAAGTTTTATGCGGCGTCATTGATTGAATAAACCTTCTTCTCTACAGATCCCATATTGAAAGTCACTCTTAATTAAACCTTTTAGATATTTTCAGATCCACCCATTTAGAGAAAAAAACAATCAATGACCGAGCTCTTCCTGTTCAGGGCAGCTCACCCCTGTCCGAATTCTATTAGGGAATTCTACTACAACTCAGCATGACACCATTCGGCGCCAGAAAGACATACAGAGTCTGAACATGTGCCAGTGTCAAGTGCCACGCCAATGTGTTTGTGCATTAATCTGTCTTAAGGATCGGTCTAATTTAAATGAGATATGGGTTTGTTTTGATTATGCCCTACAGTACCCATAAATAGCTTTAAATATGATTTAACAGACAGCAGTCTCCTGCTACGCTTAATGCATGCAGCTGTATTTAAATGTAATAGCGCTTTTCCTGAAGCATCGAAGAGCTTAATAGTTTCTAAAATTAAGTGTCTTGGTAACTTCACATACTCTAAGGTTACATTAGCATATACTAATAATGATCCTACGCATTTAATATATTTCCTCATCATTATGTCTCTGAGGTTGGCATATATTAGCATAATTTAGAGGCACAGAAGTGCTTACATTGTGGCCTGCTGTGACATGGAGAGCTGATCTGTGTAACATGAACATAATGGCAGATCAGGTTAGCTGTCGGGCTGAGAACAGAGAATGTGATTGAGAAGAAATTATTTCCAGAATGTGCCATTAAACAGAGACAAACTGACTCCAGTGCAACAAAATACTTACATATAGTGTTATATTTTCCATTATGACAATTTCATTCTGGCAGTTTCAAAGCACCTCTGTTTTCACCTTTATGGCAGCATAGATAACTTTCATATGACAACTCTCTCTCTCTCTCTCTCTCTCTCATATTGTATGTGTATGTATTTATATATACATAATATACACAATACAAATATAATGCAAACAAACACTTGTATCTTGGATGTGATATATATATATATATATAATCTAATAACTTTTAGTACTGTCAAACAATTCATGTTGATTATATTTTTTTACATAATATATGTGTTACATAATATATATATATATATATATATATATATATATATATATATATATATATATATATATAAAACACATGCATGCAGCATGTATTTTAATTATAAATATTTACCCATATTTACATCATTTAATTTATATCATATAAATACATTTTAAAAAGTAATGTGTATGTGTGTGTGTATATATATATATATATAGTATATATATGTTGATATAATATATATATTTTTTTTTGTTTGTTTCATATCTTTGCTTGTCCTAGTAGTGGTTTAAGTCTCATCTGTTAAATCCTTTTTTCCACCTCAGTATAAAAATGAACTAATAAATAAAAAATAAGGGTAATTGCAACTGAATTCCTCCCAGTTGTAATTTTATGTCTCAAATGCTACTTTATTTTCTCATAATTGCGAGTTTATATCTTACAACGTGACTTTATATCTTGCACTGCGGCTTTAAACCTCATTAATGCAACGTTTTATTCCACATTGAGACTTTATGTCTCATTTGAAACTTTATCACACAATTTGCTTTGCTTTTTTTTTTTACTCTTACACTGAAACTGGCCTCTATGATCATCTGTTTCTCCCGACCTCTGAGGCTGAGTCTGACAAATGCCTTAAGCTAAGAAAACTCTTAGTTGTAATTATAACCCAATGATCGCTAAAAGTGGTTTGGTGCAATCGGAGGCTGATCTTTAGATCCCAAATGAGATCTGACTCTGGAGATGAACTACAACCTGTTTTGTTTGGCTCCTGCTGTGCCTTTTAGACTTGTTTCTTTGGTGTTGTTTATGTCCATTACCTCTGAGTGCCAAAAGATATTTGGCATGGCATTTCACTCTAACTGGATGAGAAGAACATGTTTCTATGTTGGCTGCTGTTTGCAGAAAAGCCTTGTAGAACAACCTGACCCTGTGAACACTGACAAGAACACAGTACTGCCAACATACACCTAAAATTCCCTCTGCTAATGGACATTCACACACACAGACTACATCCAGGCATTGACCGTGTGCATGTTAATAAGTAAATATGATAAATTTGTAGCAGTCTTAGCATTAGCAGCCAACGCTAATGACAGTGGACACTAATTAAATGTAGACTAATGGATCAGGACACCACAGACTAATGGGATTTCAACAGACGTGGCCAGACAGTGTGTGTGTGGGTTTACCAAAGAGATAAAGTACGGTAAATAAGGTTTTAGAGTAGCTAATGTGAGACCAGAATGCAAAATAAGCCAAAATGCGAAATGGGTCATTTCTTTACACAAAAAAACAAATATAGCCTATATATCTTCTATATAATTTTTTCATGAAATTTCTGTGACAAAAAAAAATAATACAGACAAAAAATATAATAGCTTTAAATTTTAATTGTCGTAAAAAATAACTGAAATAAATCTCACAAGGAGTTGTAAGCTGTGCTTTATTGACTAAAAAGTATCGGGTCATAAGTGTAATTCGTTCAGTAAGATCACATTACCAAACTGTATGTTTATGATTCGTGAAAATTAACTCATAAGAGTCATTATTTCAGGAATCATCCAACACTGGTTGTTCTATTAGTGTATGTTTATGATTCCCTAAAAGAATCGTCTCTTGAGAATCGCTTAAGAATCGTTCATTCTGGAAAACGGCACTGGTTATATTATGCCGTATTGTATATTTTTTTGATTCACTAAAAAGAACCAACCCTTAACAGTCATTAAATCGAACATCTGAGTACACTTGTTGTGGATTTTGTATGTTATTCAGAAAATTCTTTCAGTAGTCAGACTACGGTAGTCTGTGATTCACTAAAAGAGCTGATTCATAAGAGTCATTAATTTGGAAATCAGACAACAATGGTTGTGCCGCACTGTATGGTTATAATTCAAATTTGTAAGAACCAGTCAGTTGGTTTTCAAGTTTCTTTTTTTTTTTAAACAGAAACAGTTTACAGCTCACAAATCTAAAAAAGGAGATGCTATGTGCATGTAGAGAAGATTGAAAGATTCACCTGAAATGAATTAAATGCTAAAAAGAATGTAAGATTCAATCAGCATGGCACAATTCTGTTTTGCAACCCTAGATGCAGTGCTGCATGAACTGGAATGAACTGAAGTAGCTCATGCCTTTTATTAGGCTTCAGTCACTAGACATACACAAACACACACACACACACACTGATGACATATGCTGATGTCACCTTCAATTCCAACGCCCATAAGTGTCAGACGATATAGCTAGGCACACATCTATATGGAAGATATGGACACGCATTCAGATACTCTTGCCAGCTGAAATAATTGAAAAGCTTTCATCTGTTAGTAAAGCAATTTCCCTAATGTCTTCAGAGCCAGTGAAAGACGTGATGAATGTGACTGCTAATGGATCCCCTGTGAGGGGAGAGAGATTAAGAGAGAGATGAAATGAAAAAACACAAAGATAAAGGGATTGACTGTATGAAAGAGGAAAGAATGGATTGTAAAAACAAAGAAATGTGAAGTCTGAGCATAAGTAAACGTCTTCTATTGTTATTTTTGAAATATTTATTCAATGCTTTGTTTACTATGTAATTATGCATATTTAGCATACTATGCCACATTGTAGACATATATTTAATATAGCATATATATATATATATATATATATATTTTTTTTTTTTTTTTTTATAGTATGTGAAAGAAAACTGTTATCATATTATATAAATTTTATATGTCATGCAAGCAGAAATTTTTGCACAATATGCATACTGAATACTCTGTAAATAGCAGTAAGATAGTGTGGAATTAGTTGTATCTCTTTTGTGACACCTAGGGATAATGTATATGTACTGCAACATTATTACAAATTCAAGCACTCATCTGTGAAACTGCAAAATCATTCTCATAAAAACAGAGAGCTGGAATATTATACTGCATACTCAAATCTCTACCTCTTTTTCTCTCTTTTAGGTGAAAGTAAAGGCAGAAGTGACAGCAGGGACAGAGCCCTTCGTAGCTCTTCTCCGAAATCACAGGATTGGGAAACGCCCACAGGACAATCAGCCACGCCCACAGCCACACCCAGTCGGTTCGGCCGCTCCTCCATCAGCCCGACCACCATGCTTGGAGGTGCGTCCTATTCATAAAAACAAATGAAGATGTTCACATTAAGTATTTAAAATGCCCCAATTATGAGTTAATATTTTGGTTTTGGGAGTCCTAAACAACAGTTTGACATACCTGCAAGCAAAAAAAACCCCTTCATTTTCTTTTAATATGCATTTATTTATTTAATGACTCCCAAGCGATTCGTTCAATTATTAATTTTTCCAAACCCCTCTGGTGATTGGTTTATTTCATTTAAAGCAGCGTTTGGAAGCTTTCAGCACTGACATCAATATGAAACAGCTTGGGACTCGTTTAAAAAACGCCTCGTTCGTCTTTTGAGAGACGATAGCTTTATACACGTTGCACTTTTAGTTTTAAAGCTCTAAAGGATGTTTTCATTCACTTAGCGTACACTGCATAAAAGCTCCTTTTCAAAAATGCATAACAGGGGCACTTTGACATATTCTCTTTCATTTTAGAAACAAAAGCCGGGTGTAAACTCGGCCGCTCGGCGTCCACATCAGGAGTCCCGTCCCCTGTGGGAACGCCCCAAAGACACGCCTCCGACCATCCGTGCGGGACCCCGTTCCAGGTACAACCCCCTTATTCCTCAGAATGAGCGAGATATGGCATGCGTGTGGAGTTCGGTTCCTGTCTCGGTGTCTGTCAACAACACCTTCATGTCTTTGACCTTTGACCCCCACGGCTGCGTATATATCCTATTCTGTCTGCTGCTTCCGCTAACCGTGCGTTTCGTTTGGCTCGCGGCGCTCATCGTCTGTCTATGTAGATGCGTATGTGTGTGTTGTTTGTGTTTGGTCCAGATCAGGGCTGCCTTCCCATCATGCTCTGAAGAGGCTCTCACATTTAATTTGTCCTCTGCGAGTTTATGCCAAGAGATCCACAATCAGGGTTTTATACATCAGACAGTTTAAGCACTTGAGAGTGATCAGTTTAAACTGATCTGAATCTGAATGAGAACCTCTTTAGAGTGGCGGCGGACAGCTTTACTCTCGACCCGCAGCATCCTCAATCTGTTCGGTCTCTATCACAACGTTTCAGACGTTGTGGTTGGGTTCCTCAGATGTACAGACATCAAACACAGCTGTTTAATGCCATGAAACTGGAAAAACTGGAGCCTCAATCCAAAGCATATGCCATATGACTGAACTTGATTGAATTATTTTATTCTGTAGGTAACATTTTAATGCATACAGCTCCAAGATAATGAAATAATACAAAAAAGGCATTGACATCCTCATATTCACCAAGACTCTATTTATTTAACCAAAAAACAGTAAAACAAATTATGACATTTTACTGCTGGGCACCGACTAATCACATCCAAAATATTGTGTACATAATATGTGTGTGTGCTGTGTATATTAATTCTGTATATATAAATACACACACATCCATGTATATATTAAAGAAAAATGTTATTATATATATATGAAATTTATTTATATATATACAGTCATTTATATGCATGTTAATAAAAACATTTCTAAATATATATACTGTACATGTGCGTATTTATCTATATACATAATAAATATACACAGCACACACACATATATTGTTTTGTTTTGACTTATTTTGGATGTGATTAACCATTGCTTAGCACAAGAAATTATATATATATATATATATATATATATATATATATATATATATATATATATATATATATATATATATATATATATATATATAAGATTTCACAAGATCCTTCAGAAATCGTTCTACATTACATTATTTTTTCAGGATTACTTGAAATAGCAATCTTATCTAATATCAAAGTCTTACTGACCTCAATGGAAGTTTTTTGATGTTTGCTTTAAAAGAAAGAGCTGTAAGTAAAGTGCCATTTAAATAAAGTGCAGTATTTTTTATTCAACGGGTAAATTTAAAGAAACGGCTGTTTGATGTGTGTATATACATGTATCCCAGACTTGGCATTTATATCAGTGTCAAATGCTCTCTCCTGTTTGTCTGTGTGGCCTTATTTGAGCAGGTTTTTAGAGCTATTGTATTATGTACAGAAATCCTGTAATGATGATTATGTTTTCCACATCAAAGTCACTTTCACAGAGACTGGGGAGTCAGTTACACAACTTACTACACAAACTCACCAAAACACACTCTTTATATCACAACTGACGAAACACACTTTTTTATAGGAATACACACAGAACAGATATGACGTGAACACAATTACTTGATAGAATAGAATATAATAAGACATAAAACACATTTAATATGTTGTCTGATCTACTCTCACTCCCCAGTTGTGTGTTTGATTGTTAGCAGCTGTAATTGAACTAACCCAAATAAACCTAAAAATTGAGGGATAAAACTAACCCAGACAAAACAAAAAAATAAAACCTTCAAAATGTCTTCTCCTTCTCCGCGTCCACTGTAGTTTCTGTGTCTGTCTGCTGCTTCCTTTCTCAAAAGCACAAACGTGTGTGTACTGTATGTATGTGTGTGTGCATGTCTGAAGTATGTGCTCGGTTACAAAACCTAGTTGGCAAAACTTCATTTTATTTAGACAACTTTACTATTCTGCCTCATAAAACCTTTGTTTTAGACTAAATTTAAGGCAGCATTACAAGTATCCTTAATTTCAAATCTGTGTTATTTTAGTTTTATTTATACACAAATATTAACTAATATAGCTTTTACTTCTACATTTGGTTTACATTTCTACAGTTTTGTTTGTATACGCTTTTCATTTTTTTAATATTTCTATAAAAACCATCCATTTATTTTTATTTCAGTTTTAATAATGAAATGATTTTAACTTAAACTTATTTCAGTAAATTACCATGGCAACATTTCTAAGTTTCATTTAGACTGAAGTTTTTTATGTGATATTTATTTGTTTATATATTTGTATTTAAACTTTTTTGAAATACCCAAAGTGAAAGTTAATATTTAACAATGCATATGCTGTCTCAAATTGTAAATAAAATTTGATTTTACTGAAAGTGTACGTACCACACTTTTTTTAAACTTACTAGATTATCACTTTGGTAGCTTAGCAACATATCAACATTAAACTGAAATAAACTGCCATTATTATTTTTATCAGTATTTTGAATTAGTTTATATTTTGCTTTCATCTTAATTTTCAGCCTACTAGGTATTGAACCAGAGCAATAGTGATTTTGTGTTGCCTATAAAATTGTTTTCATTTGTGTTTGTACAGGTGCATGGGCAATTTAATATATGTGTACATGATTAAGATATTTTGTGTGTGTGTGTGTGTGTGTGTGTGTGTGTGAGACAGAGACAGAGAGAGAGAGAGAATTTAACTGAACAGCAATACATTCTAACCGCTCTGACATTATTAGAGGCCATGAATTATTAAACACCTCCTTTATTATTAAAGAACATGGTGAACGCCTTCACCCTTAAAAAAATATAAGGGCTACAAAATTAAAAACAGCTCTGCATGCACCAACATTGTCTCACCCTTGCCACCCATTAGATGCCCCCAATGCCCTGGGCATGTGGGGACAGCACCATGATGGAGATGATTGAGAAGAAACGTCACCTGTGCAAGGAGATAAAAGCCAGACAGAGACCTTCAGACAAAGCCCTGTGCAAGCAGGACAGCATGCCCATCCTGCCCAGCTGGAAGAAGACCAACGGGAGCAAGAAATACGGGCCCCCTCCGTACTCCACCCAAACCACTGTCTTCTGGGACACTGCTATATAAAGAGTGACCAGCGAACTACAGCCATGGAGACTGAGGGGGCGTGCCCAAATATTGATTGACAGCTAGCAGGAAGCGGGACTAAGCACAGTGAAGGATTATCAAAACTCCCTGGTTTCCTATCGCTGTTTATATTTGATATTTTTATATTGGAGATAACTGTCTTAATATAAAATATAATTAGCGGTTTTATAAAGAGGAACTCTCGAAGTGAGATCTACGAGTGAAAAAGAGTACACTTTTACCCATGAGATGATATTTGTCCTCTTCGAAATGGTCTTTCTATTTATTTTATATCCTTTTTTGGGGTGTTTCTATATTTGGCACTCATCCGTGTGTCTGGGGAAATAATCTATAATGTGTGGTGAAATATGTGCAGTAATTCCATTGAGAAAACACATTGTTTTTAATGCCTATGCATTTGGTTATACGGCATGGACGGCGCTTTTGTTCATTGTTTTTCATATGGAGAGTTTATTTGAAAATGCTATATTTTTTGGTGTCTGTATTTTAAATGTCGGATCGTGAGGTGTCAGGTTGTCGTTCCTATGACTTCTGGGTTGGACTTGAAGGCGATCGGCTGGATTTTGAGATATTAGATCGGATTGGATTATGAGATAACGGAGTTATTAAAGTAAAGCTCGGGCAGTTGGTCAGATATTGAGCGTGCGGTCAGATAAACCGCGAGGGCACTTTCTGTTTTGCAAGGTCAGCTGGTGCATTCAATTGTGAGCGCTGTAAGCTCACAGACACACATTAATATCAGCTGCTTTACGGCCTAACATTTGGTGCTGTTCAACTACTTTCTTGAATGTTCAACTTTAACAGCTACATGACAGTCATACGCATAATACTACTGGTACGAAATTAGCATGGGCGGTTTGTGTATGGCCATTGCGGGTGCACATGGTCAGGGATTGGATGATGAAAATTCATAAATCTTTTCTTCTACCATGTCAGATAATATCTTGAATACAGACACCGTTCCTTTTATGAAGCACTATGCAGACATACTGTCAGTTTACATGCTCATATATCACTGCGGCAAGAGTCAAGGGCAGGCAATATCATACTGAAAAGGCTCAGAAAGAAAAGACCAGGCCATCATTTACTCTGATAAGATGCTGTGCATCAAGGCTCCATCTATAGCTTTACCATGCAATCAGAGAGCCATGCTGGTGCATTCAAGCACACTTGACTATATGTGAATCGTAAGAGTTTGCCCACTAGCAAGTCAAGCACAGCTTTAAAACGGCAGGAGAGTAAACTCCTTTCTTTGTGTATCTCTGGAATCAGATCGTGCAATTTGGGGCAAGAAATATACTAAATGCAAGCATACAAACAAATGCATGGCTAATAGTTTTAAAGCGATTGGTTTCTTACAAGGGACAGTTCACCCAAAAATGAAAATTCTGTCATCATTTAGTAACGTTTGAGTTCCAAACCTGTAAGAGTATCTTTTTTATGTTGAGCACAAAAGATGATATTTTGAAGAATGCTGGTATCTAAACGTATGTCGGTATCCATTGACTTGCACAGTATGGAAAAATACCATGGAAGTCAATGGCTGCCATCAACTATCAGAATTTTAATTTTTCACTAATCTCAGTATTTTACGAAAGCAATAGACCCTGAAAAAATAAATATGCTAAAATGTTTTTGAAATACAATTATTCCATGCATAGTATACCAGTATACTACAAACGCATTTACATATTTATGCACTTAATAATAATACCCTGCAATTGTACTTTTAGTACAAAGTCTGCTATTGGAACTAATGTTGTACTTAATGCACATTAACTGTATGGAAGTATATAGTGCTGAAGTCCAACTAAAGATATACTAATAATAATATTCTTGAATAGATCGACTGCAAGTATACCTAGGTACACTTTAAATATCTTGCATTTAAGTACAGATATTATTCAAAAATCATACAATCCTCATTAATAGTAAAATTGAAACACATTCCAACTCAAACGTTCCAACTTTAAATCTGAATTGAAAATGTTTTGTGTAGCTGGTATTTGGAAAAATCTGGCTTTTTGTTAATGAAACCAAGGTGATGCAAACATCTGGGTTGGCCAACAAAATACATCATCCCTGCAACCCTTTATAGAGTTATATTTTTAAATGTCTCAGATGAGATATGTTATTATTCATGCAGCTTGCTAAACATAATTATTTCACACAAAAAAAAAAAAAAAACACAGAAGGCGGCTTAGAATGCAACTTCTTCTTTCATTATTAATTGTGATGCATTTCACATCCCAATAATGTGAGAAACCAAGTATTGCGTTCATGTACTTGCATAGAGTATGTCTCGGGCCTAAAAGAGATTCACCCAAAATAGAGAATTCTGTCATCGTTTACTGAAAACCTGTGTCATTCCAAACCTGCACGGCTTCTTTCTTTTGTCTAAACAATGAAAGCCAATGAGATCTAATGTTGTTTTGGACTTCCCTGACTTTCACAGCACAGTTGAAGCAATTATTTAAAAAAATTATTCTTCTGTGTTCCATAGACGCACGTTTGGAATGAAAAGAATGATAGAATTGGCATTTTTAGCTGAACTATCCCTTTAACATACCGAATGTGGATGGTTTGAGGATTCACAGTGCCCTTTTAAGTCTTCATTTGATGTAGAATAGCCAATGAGCAATGGTGTTGGGGTGATTTAGCAATCGGCTGGCTTTGCCGTCAGTAATTTGAGGGACCAATGAAGATGTTTATCTGCCAATTAAAAATGGCAACACAAACTCTGTTTTATGCTCTACTGTACAGCTTTTTGCCACGGAGACACTGTGCTCTGTAGTTCTTTGCACTGCTATGGGCGGGACTGTGATGTCATGTTGAAGTTCTGATTGACGTATGCTCAGGTGTGATCAAGCCACACCCCTAAAGACGGGGCCGGTTGTCTGAAGCCCCTCCCCTCACTGCCATCCCCATCGCACAATCACACGTCCTAATGCTTATTTAATACACATTAAACCAACAAAAAGACACTGTTCAATGTAAACCGTGTACACATGCACATTAAATACAGGCACTTTTCAAAAATTGTATCAGCACGTGCTCACATACACATGTACAAAGCTGGCATCCAAGTAAAAAGCATTGCCTTGGAGACCTGGGTTCACTGTGACTTAAAAAAAAAAAAGACTTTAGGGAGGGGCTTTAAGGTCAGTAGAATGATGTCATAAAGGTTTACAATGAAATGAAGGTAAATAATCATACTTATAACATTACGGTCACTACAATGAAAATACACAACAGTGTCAGAGGGGTGATCAGTTCTGTAGACCCCCACAGATGCAGTACTACAATTTACCAGTAGATGGCAGTAACAGTATAGTGTTCTTCGTATGCACTTGCATTCCAGTTTGCATACTTAAACTGTGTGCTACAAATACATACTTTTGAACGCATTACCTTAAGAAACCATGTATTACTATGACATTATAGGAACAGCTGACCCAAAAATTAAAATGTACTCACCCTCAGGCCGTTCAAGTTGTGTCTTGATCAGAACAGATGGATTTTTCACTGGAAAAAAAAAGCATCATTATGGATTATGGATAGTTGCTTTTTTTTTGTTCACATTACTTTAGGCATTTGATTACAAACACAAAGCTTTTTATTTCACAAGAAATGAAATGATGGGCTGCATCTGTGCGGATTACTTGAAGATTTTATCAGCCGTTTGGTCTTCTAACTGCAGAGGAATCATCAGCAAAGTGACGTAATTCTATATTTCTCCAAATATGTTATGATGAAGAAACAAACTCATCTACATCTTGCCCAAGGATGAGTAAACCGCAGCACATTTTCATTTTTGGGTGAACTTTTACCATTTAGCTAAATTCGTAATCTACAACTATAAACTTAAAAAGACGCAAGTGTAAAAATTGTGTCAGAGTACATCAAATAATGCGATATCAAATATTGTGATAATAGACATAATTTGGGAAACACAAATATTCGCATCTTGCCAAATATATACAATGCACAGTATGCAAACTGGGATGCAGACATAAAAAACAGGATTCCCTCATGGCGTTATGGTTAAACTAACTATGTGTCTTTATAGTTTCTAAGTGCTATAAGGACGAAAAAGCCAAAATGGAAATTTTCAGGTTTCTGGGCAAATACGAAACCATACAGATATTTGCATTGTGAGTTTAGAACAGATCTCAGTACCAGACGTATACCACTCAACGCAATGATTTCCCAGAGTCACATTCATGGAACCTGAAATGATGCCCGACAGGTTCTAGAACACTTGTGATGCAAATGTTCTTTGATACATTCTGATTCTAATGTGAAATGTCGTGAAATATGAAATGTTCTAGAATACGGGTTTTTGTGGCATACTTAGAGAATGCTCCTGGGTTTGTTCTTTTACCACCTACAACGAAAGAGCCAATTATTGTTCCTCCAGAGTCGTTTGCAGTAACTTTCCAGTGCACTTATACTTTACCCATACAAAGGGATCTTCAGATATACAAAATGTTTAGTTTCCTAGATGTCGGAGAAAAAAAAAATAAGAAAATGAATCAGTATGTATACATCATAATTAAAAAGAATGACGATATGTAAGATAATTTTAAAATAAAAAAGTTCGAATAGTGGCTGATACACAACACTTTCATTCACACACAATCTCTTTGCAGTTTTGGGTTTTTGCAGTGTGTAAATATTCTCTAGTTTAATCAGTGGACGCATTTGTTGCACTATGGGAGTGTAACATAAGCACAGTGGTGTCCGAGTGTGTGTGTGTGTGTGTGCGTGTGTGTCTCTTTTGCACTCAGAGTGTTGCAGTCTTTACCTTTTCTAGTATTTTTATTTTAGAATGTCAAAAAAAAAGAGTACAAATGAAAAAAAGTATGCTTATTGTATCACTGTTTTTCTTTTGAATTATTACAGAGTATGACAGAAATAAATACATATGTTTTTGCATATCTGTTGTGTGTCTGGTCATTCAGGTCTCTGACTCATATGCAGCAAAGTTGCATGGAATTGATATAGAAAAAAACTGTAAAATTATAAATATCGTTACAATAATTTATTTGAGTGAAATATTTAGCAGTCGTTACTTTGTGTCACATTATCCTTTAGAAATCATTGTAGACACAGACACAATATTTTAATAATACTATTATTATTGCTTCGTAATTTTTTTTTATTTAGAAAAAAATGGGACTTAACAAAAACACAGCTTATTTTTTATCAGTTATGTATCTACATGTAGTATACATCAATAGCAGTGAAAACAGGCCTGCACAGAGTTTTAAAAGTATATCTATATATATAATATGCGTATAATATAATATACTATATAATATACGTGTTAGCAACGGAAATATGTGAGAATATAATAACCTTGCCCAGGAATATTAAATTTTTCAAGGTGTTCTGTAAAATCCTTTGACATCCTAACTTCTTTTGTGTACTTAAGTTAGTGAACAGAACAGAAAACAGCGTTATTTATGCATGCGTTGTCTTCTTAACCAATAAAACATGTCAGTGTTTTAAATCACGTAAAAATGTAAGCACTTTTCTTTTAAGATTTAGGTCGCCGTACCTAACTAGCCCGTTAGTTATCATACTGCTAATAATTAGCCTGCTAGTCCGGCTAACATCCAAAGGCTTAGCTTGACGCTAACGAAAACGATAAGACCAGCCTTGCCAGAAAACTCAAAAATGCATTATTATACGTTTTAACCAAACGATATCCACTTAAGATGATTTATAGCTTTCATAAAATTGTTATATCAGTTTATCCACAGAGAAACTTGGACAGTGCTCAATGCGCATATTGACATAATACTTAACGTCATTTAGTTTGTTGGTAATCGGTCAAAGCACGTGGCAGTTACCTTTTAAATCGTGCGTTTTCCTCGTGAATGTTGTTTTGGGGCATCAACACCTCCGACACGGAACGCAAGATGGCGGTGTGCTTTCTCAAACCGCATTAAACGTTAGAAGACACGGCCACGCTGGTGCACGCGCACGTGAAGCGCGCTAGTGAGCGTTCGTGCGTGCAGTCTGCGCTGATATGACCACCAGGTGTAGGTTACACGGAAAATATCCTGTCAGCAATCACATACCAGCATGCACGTTAACAGCACACGCTTATTTCCCCCCACAGACGGAGTGTTTCCACTGTAAGTGCAGAAAGTGTGTGCGCGCCATCCCATCAAATGCGCCTAAGTGTGTGTGACCTCAGGGCAAAAGCCTGTTACTCACTTTATAAGGGCATTCCTTCACTTACACCTCCACCAGGAGAACCTATCCGTACGTTCTTCCACATGTTTCGTCTCTTTCTCGTTCTCCCTTCCTTTCTTTTGCTCCTGACCCCTCTTTATCTGTTCACAGCGTGTCCGTCTCCGTCTCTTTCTTCTGTTATTCATCTCTCTTTCATCACTCTCTCCATTTTTTACTTCAGCGTTCGCACCCCCTCCCAAGTCCCCCGACAGCAACCCAAAAACCCCATGCGAGTGGGAAAAAAAGTGAGAGAGTTTGGGGCGACATGAGGCAAGGGACCGTCCCCCCCCCCCTCAAACTTCAGTTCTACCCCTGAACTCACTGACCCCCTCATACCCGCCCCACACACACCCGGCGGACTAATCCAGGCATTTATCAGCCCAAATAGAGGCACAGATAATCATTCCACCCCCATGAGATCACCTCGCTACCACCCCTGCGAGTGTGTGTGGATGCATTTGTGTGTTTGTCTTCCCCTCGAAACTCAGAGCGCCACACAAAGGACACAGGAAAAGACATGACATCTCTCTAAAACAGAGCGCAGGGCCTCCAAATGAGCCTTAGACTCCCGTATGAGTCTGTAGAGAGAGACTGTAGAACAAAGACGTGGCTTATTCACTGAGAGCTGCAGAATTCTGCTTGGGTGTCTTACAGCACGCAGACAATATGAAGACTCTAACTGTGCCTGGGCACAGCATAATATTTATTTTCTAAATAAAACATTATACATTTACGACAAGCTACGTTTAACTTAAATTCAAGACTTTTCAGAGAAATATAATATTGGGAAATATGAGGCAAAGTCGATCTCTAATGCCGTTGCTGTTAAAGAGAAATCATTTAGATATTAAAAATATGAGTGTTGCTCATGCAGGACAACTTAAGTGAAATTATTTGTTTTCATAATTAATATGATGTTTTATTTGAGTTAGTTTGAACAATTTATGATATTTTTGTATTCACTCTTGTTATTTAATAAATAACCTAAAATATTTATAATTTTCTGATTAACATAAAAAAACATTTATTTTTTATTTTTTTATTTTATTTATTACATTTATTTTCATTGTTATAAAATAATATCAAATACAAATTCATATTTAATAGATTCATTTTGTATTTTTGTTTATTTACTTTATTATTTTACATTTATTGTAACAATTAATTTTAATCCTAACCATAAAATTGAGTTATTTCGACCTCACTAAAGTCATTTTGAACCACTTAGTTTGCAACAAAATTCAATTTGAGGCGTCTTAATTGTCTAAGTACTTTTTAACCCACTGTAGCCGCGGATGCGAACTGCTGCGAAAAGGCTATAAAACACATTAACTTTAGACAAAAGTCAGCGAGACAGTGAGCATGTGTGTAAAACGACTGAGGGAAACACTAAAGGTTTTACTTCCACACAAACAAGTCTCTCTGTCGCTCATAAACACAGACACTTAACAGCAAAAACACTCAGCGTTGCCAGCCAGAGGACTCGATCCTTTGTAAGTCCTCTCTGTCATCTGCTGGCGAGCTCCCTGCCTCGACATCACATTTTATTAGACAAAGCTGACCCCCCTCACACACACCACACACACACACACACTCTGTTGAATGGTCTGCCTATGCTTTGATCTGTTAGGCTGTCAGTGCCGCTTGTCCAGGGTTATGGGTGGAAGTAATGACCACAGAGAGTTCACTCCAGGAAGGGCACCCCTCCGCCCCATCCACACACACTCACATCAGCGGGGTCATACGCGACAATGGGGTCAGCCCTACCACATCCACACACACACACACACACACACACACACACACACTCACACCGACTTCCAAAACATGGAACTGACTCCCTATAAAAGAGGCTGCGGGCCACGATGAGGAAACTCGTCAAACACTTCCAGATCCCACACTGAGACTCTCTCTTTATCTCATTATGACCGATAACTGAGACAATGGACGCTTTTATACAAACTGTATGTTTTTGGCTTCATTAAAATGGTGCAGTCTGGAATTAACCACACTTTTAGGGAAATCAGGAAAGAATAAAAGGCGGATGACTGGTAATAACTAAAACAAAGTAATTTAATACTGTGATTTAAAACAAAACTGTAATTGCTAATACGGTAATGTAAAGCAATATGCTGATTATAAATCAGTAACACTGATGATATTATGATAAAACAAAACTAATGGTAAACAAGATCAAAGACCTCTAATATTAGCAATATTAATAACAATCTAATATTAGCGATAATAATGGCTAGAAATACAGTAATAGTAATAATAATATATTGATATTGATTAATATGATGATTATAAAACGCTAAACAATTTTTTACTGATTTAGTAGCTTATTAAAAGGCTAATATTGACCAAATTTACCAAAAAAATGCAAAAAACGTAGTAATACCAATTATTTTAAAAATCACTAGTATTTTAATAAAAACACAAATATTGACAACATTAATTAAAATACATACTAAACTGAACAAATGGAAAATATGTACCAATATCAATTATTTAAGAAAATCTAATCATTTAAAATTCATAATTAAAACATGTTGACCTAGATGTTATTTAAAAAAAAATATATATATATTATGAAAAAAACTGTTTTATTTATAAAATACATTAATTTACATATCAGAAATAAATGTATTAAATCTATCATTAAAATATAAAATACACAAATAATAATAATAAAAATAATAATAAACCAAAACGATAGGCTGATAAATTCATGAGTAAATGAATGAATGAAACAAAACACTCATTGACCAATACAGTCATCAATATTTCATGTTTCTCTTGTCTTCAGCTTTTGACAGCAGTGCAGAGAAGACACTTTCTTTGCTGAGAAACAGCTGATATATCAAACATTTCTTTCCTCTGGGACTCTGAGACTTTCTCATCACTTTCTCTGTGACCTTCTTACGTTCAACAAGGACTATCTACTATTTCAGCTACCGTCCTTTCTTCAGTCCTCAGCTTTTCCCATGGTCCAAATCTCCTTCCATTTGCCCTCAAAAGCTCTGTGATTCATGTGCTGAATAACAGATATTAGAAAACGCAGACACGCCTTCACAAACACACAAATGATGTGTTCCTGGACTTTCTGTTTCGGTCACACATACACACACCCACCGGTTGGATGCTCTAAAGTGGTGTGCGTTATGTAAGAGCGTGTGTGTGTGTGTGTGTGTGTGTGTATGTAGGTCAGTTGTAGCCCGTCTCCACACGGCGTCAGACTGTGTAATGAGTCCTGCTGTTCTGTCTGTACTGGGCATTACATCATCCCAAGCTAAGTGGCCACACACAAACAGACTTGCTCATGTCTGCTGCGCGTTCGTACGTTCGGTAAACAGGACAGTACTTGTTGTTTCACCATTGAAAGAGTGAAGCATGCCTCGATTGGCGTTTACGCCGTGACGCGTAGAGACGGGCTGTCGCACCGCATTGGTTTGCGTGTATTTATTTGCATGAATCCGTAAATTGAGGTTGTTTTGTGTGCTTGCGCATGCATGTGTATGTGTGTGTGGCTGCTTTGAAGCAAAACACATGAAAATGACTGTCAGAATTAGGGTCAGGGTTCAGAGGTCATAGGTGATGGGGCACGGCAGGTCTTTGATTGGTGTTTCTATTTGAAGCACCATGTGAAAATGCAGAGGAAACTCACATCCACACACACACAAGCCTTTTTTCACATGCTTTCATTGTGGAAGAAAATCACTTCATAGTCAGTTTAACTGGCAGCAGTCTTTCATTTATTTTATTTGCTTGTTTGTGTATATATATATATATATATATATATATATATATATATATATATATATATATATATATATATATATATATATAAAAACACATGCATGCAGCATGTATTTTAATTATAAATATTTACCCATATTTACATCATTTAATTTATATCATATAAATACATTTTAAAAAGTAATGTGTATGTGTGTGTGTATATATATATTTTTTTTTTTTAGGTGCCATATGAAGTTTCCAAAGTAAGCAATATATATATATATATATATATATATATATATATATATATATATATATATATATATATATATATATATATATATATATATATATATATATATATACATATATATATATATATATATATATATATATATATATATATATATATATATATATATTTTTTTTTTTTTATATATATACATATATATAAATAATTTAATAAGAAAGATGACTAAATGCAGTCTGTGCCCAGCTATGAGGACCTCAGTACATTTTTTGTGTTCAAAAAAGGAATTGCTGTTAAACATATGAAGGTCTGCATGACATAATTCAGTTGAAACTTTTTTCAAAAATGTTTAGCATTCCTGGTATAAAAATGATCGCTGCGAGGCATTGGCAGGGTGAACAAGTCTTTTGAGAAAGTTGTGAATGAGTGCCTGGGCGCACTCTTGCCATGTTGCCAGATCCAGCTACTATAAGCGTTAGTAGACTTGACTTTTTCACTTAATTTAACATGTTAGAGAGTTAATAAAGTAAGAAGTTGCAGTTTAGAGTCAGCTAATCTTATCTTTAAATTGTCTTATTATTAAAAAATATGAAATACTGAAATATTCAGTTTGTTCAATTTTTTGTTTGTTTAGTAGCAATATCTGGCAACACTGCATGTCCAGCATTTACACTGACAGAAAGCAAGAAATCCCAGGACAGGTTTCTGATTACAGAGCATTTAAAAAATAAAATAGATAAATATCTATCAACACTGTCAAAACAGTAGCATTTAACGCTACACACAGATCTGTAGAAATGTAATGTGCAAAAACTAGCCATGAATAAGTCTAGGCTATTGAGTGTAATTAAATTTTCACAAATCACGCTATAAGCATTCATTAGGGCACTAGGCAAAGCTATTGTAATTATGTATTGTTGCATAAACAGCTGATAAAACTATCTCTCCTTAAATATAGTAAAGTGTGAATTACACAGAAACATAAATACGTGTATCTATTCACATAACTGAAATTCCAATAATGCACATAAGCAGTCTCACATAAATAATTTATATAATATTAAATAAATAATAATGAATCTCATTATAATGCATCTTAAAAATTCAAACATTTACATACTTAAAAGATTCAAATGCATTCTTTAAAAAATGTAGCTATAAAAATTTTAAATAGTGGAAAATGAACTTACTCTCCAGTCATTCAAGATACAGATGAGCTTGTTTCTTTATATGAGTAGATTTGGAGAGAGTTAGCATTACAGCCTTGCTCACCAGTGAATTATCTGCAGTGAATGGGTGCCGTCAGAATGAGAGACCAAACAGCTGATAAAAACATCAGCGATCCACAAGTAATCCACACCACTCCAGTCCATCAATTAACAGCCTGTTAAGTGAAGAGCTGAATGCACGTATAATGCTTTCTCCAGTGAAGAAGTCATCTCATCTGAATCAAGAGAGAAATAAGCACAGACCAATCACAATCATAAAAAATTATATTACAGATAAGTGGCTTGTATTTTGCTAAAATGTTCACCCAATTACATTTTTAAAATAAACTATTCCTTTATTGATGGATTTGCTGATTAAAAGCATGCACTTCAAATGAAACATTTTGGTTGAACTATTTTTTCAAACATTTAAGGGGCATTTTAAAGTTATATTATATTACAATGTTTAAATTAAAGATATAGTTGGCGAAAAGGTGGAAAAGTGCACAAGCACTTGTGTGGGCCTAATAAGTCATGTTGGCAAACAGCAGTATTTATTAACAGTACTTAACAGTATTTATATGACTGCCTGAGTAAAGGCACATAGTGAAATCATTGTGTTTCTAGTCATTTGCTGACCGTATCCTTCCATGGGTCGCGATCCTGCATGTATTAGTCCATTTATTGAATCCTGAGTTTGTTTTTGACGGAACATGTGAGTGTGTGTGTGTGTGTGTGTACGTGCTGGAGGAAGTGTCTCCACCAGGAACGTGTTAAAGGGTTAAAGAGCCGGACTGTGTTGTTGGCATGGAGGTTGTCGTGGTAACAGGAGTGGAATGTTGAGACCCGCTGTCCCTGTTGGGGCCGCACTCAGAGCAGCCGTTTGTGTGGGTGTATGTGTGTGTGTGTGTGTGTGTGTGTGTGTGTGTGTGTGTGTGTGTGTGTACGTTACTGAAGTGCGCAGGCCAGGGGTAACACATGCCTGGCGGTCGTCCTGGAAATCGTCCCACCATCCCGAAGGACTCCCGAAGGACTTACACACACATACACATTGATATTGCATTCACAGAACAAATACACTTTTCTTTTCTTTTTTTTTTTTAGAAAGAAATTATATTGAGTATTTCCTTTTAAATATACCTTTCTTAAAAGGATTAAACTGAGATTATCTACAAAGTTACTTCAGAAAGTTGGCATATTTATGCCTGGATTTAATGTCCAGTACTAAAACGTTTTGCTATACCATTGATGTTTTAATAACTTTGTTATACCATTACAGTTTTTGCAATGCAATTAAATTTTTCTGTTCTGTTTTTATTTTTTGTGAAATAATGCCAACATAACATTTAATTTTAGGACATTTAGATTAAGTTATTTTAGTTTTAGTTTTTTTAGTTTTTTCTTTAAATTTAATTTAATGTTTTTAAATTTTATATATATATATATATATATATATATATATATATATATATATATATATATATATATATATATATATATATATATATATATATATATATATATATATTTTTTTTTTTTTTTTTTTTTTTTTTTTGCTGATTTGGGTCTTTCTGTATAATTG
This sequence comes from Puntigrus tetrazona, assembly GCF_018831695.1. Lineage (NCBI taxonomy): Eukaryota > Metazoa > Chordata > Actinopteri > Cypriniformes > Cyprinidae > Puntigrus > Puntigrus tetrazona. The sequence goes on from NC_056713.1 coordinate 19,478,496, forward strand.
TACAGATTTCTCTAGCACAGAAAATATAAAAAAAAATATATAAACCTCTTTGCAAAATAGTATTTAACAGCACAGTCCCAAAACAAATCCAAAACCAGGCAAACATAACAGGGTAAACATAGGGAATTATTAAAAACAAACCAGTGATTTATGTTATTTCCTTTGCTTTGAAAAAAATTTCCTCATACCATATAATGGCAGTTATAGATTAAAAATTGTTAAAATAACATCTATTATTTTGAAAGCGGCATTAAGAAAACATATATACCCTCATAATAAAACAGAAGAATAACTTTAATATATTTACATACAACTATAAAACAGTCACAGTGTTTAAGTCAACCGCATTGCTCTGGCAACACTGTTGTTTGCTCTATTCTTTCTGCCAACTCCTCCTTTCCCTGAGGGCACCATTAAATGTTTCCCCGTTCTTTCTTGTTCTCATGACACCTTCTTACCTGTCATGAGCAGAACAGATTGAGCCGAGAATTGCTCTAGAAAATGAACTGCAAGGACGGGAATGTAAAGCATGACTACCGGTTTTTAAATCGGCTCTTAAACCTTTTTTGTTCTGTGGTGTTTAGACCTTGTATTCTGTGACTTTTAGAGCTCATCTGTTAACTTAGAGGTCATCTATATGCAAGTGTAGGCTTAAAAAGTTGTCAAAATAAAAGCTTAGAGCATACACATGCAGGTAAAATTGACAGTTTTTGTCTTCCAAGAAAAAAGAACCAAAATATTGATAATTCTTGTTCACAGAAGAGTACACTTTCTTTTTCCAATGGAATGTTCTCTAGCATTACCAAGAACATGCTTTTTTTTAATAACACCCCAAATGTTAATCGGGAACTTCAGAGATCACTTAAATATACAGATTTTATGAAACATTTCTTATTATCAATGTTAAAAAACAGCTTTATAGTACCTTTGCGGAAACGACAATGCCTTTTTCAGGGTTATTTGATAAGTAGGAAGTATTAGTAACACTATAGCAGTCTCCACTGTACGTTTCGACCAATTTAATGCATTAAATGTGCAATGAAACTAATCAAATTAATCAATTACTTACTATTTATATACTGATTTTTCTCATGAAACTAAACCTAACCAGTGTACGAAACTTAATCTTGCTGAAGTGTTTTTTTTTTTTTTTCGAGAGTGTGATATATAAAAGCATAGCTTCTGCTGGCCTGGCTTACCCATCAGTGACTCGAATTACCCTCATGCCGTTTGACCACAGCCGTCAATCAAATACACCCACACGCTTATACTAAAATTCCCGTCTCTTTCTCTCTCACACACACACATACTGAGGTGTGGAATGTGGCTTGTGATCAGATCAAAGACTTTACACTCTCGCTCAACAACGCACGCTGCAGTGCTGTATGTGTTTGTTCTGTATACTTTCTAACATCGTGACCCAGAAAACGCAAAGGTCGGTAGATCGCGCCGCGCCTCGGATCCGTTATACAACGCACATGTTTATCAGAGCGAGTGTGTATATTAGTTCTTGAAATGTCAAAGGCAGTGTAACATATCCTAAATGTCACTGTGTGTGTGTGTATATGTTTATCCGTGAAGGCCGAGACTCAATGTTAAAGCAATATTTAGCTAATGATATACGGCAACTATAGCGCCAAGAATAACAGCACGCTACATAGGCTCATATACGTACGTTGAGATTTCACCCTCGTGCCACGCTTAAAGCATCTTAACGGCATCACTAAGACATAGTTCGATGACTTGTAATACGGCTCTGTTGCGTCATAACAGGAAAGGCAGCAAAGTGGTTTTGTAATGTTTAATGGTGGCTACTTATGCCTGTGTATATTGTAATATAAACAAGCCTAGCTTATGGTTCAGTCCAGCGCCATTATCCGAATTACATAACTGACGCATGCATCAAACGCCAACAGCTGAGAACATGCAGATTTCGTTTTTTTAGCTCTGTTTCAGACATTTGATTTCTCTCGCCCTCGCTTTGTGTAAGCTATTGTGATTTACTGTGTCTTGAGACTTGGGATTCTTAAGTAGTTACAGTAGCTTCTGTCTGTGACAGTCACCCCTCTTTCTGTCTCTGACAATTTCTCTTTGTTCAACAGTGAATCGCAGTACAGTAATATCTGCACTCTTTTTCAAGTGAATGAAAACACGGGGCATAAAGTTAAGCTAAGTATTTCCCATACAATGATAACCTTAAAAATAGGAAAAAAAATAGGTTCTGCGTTTGTTACATTGTTGAGTCAACCTGAATTACCTTTGTTGGTCTTCAAAACCTAAATTGTGCTATTTATGATGAAATCTGAGAGCTGTCTAACCCTGCATAGACAGCAACATAACTAACCCACAAGGCACCAGAGTTATATATATATATATATATATATATATATAAACGTCAGATTGATGTTGGACGTGATGTCGGATGGACATTGCATTTCGGTTGGAAATGAAAACCGGGTTGACGTCAGTTTGACGTTGACTTAACATTGGATTTTGGTTACACAACCAAAAAAAAAGAAATATCGACGTCAGCTGACGTCTGTATTGGACATCAATTTAACATTTACATTACACGTTGAATTTTGTTCGCCTGACGTCGCAACCAAAATTTGATTTAATTTATGACATTGTGTGCCTGCTCAGAAGGCCCAGAAGTGCACTAAAGGCATTTATATACATCAGTGTTTTAATCGTAAATTCATTAAGCTACAAGAATACTTTGTGGCAAATAAAACATTCAAATCAACTTTTTGCAACAATTCTTGTCTTCAGCCTCTTCAGCCCCGAATGTTTAATGCAATTTCAAATTTTTCTACATTTAATAGTTAATAACACGTTTTTTTTTTTTTTTTTTTTTTTTTGACAAAATGGAAGTTTCCTCAGAAAATGCAAAAATAAATAAATAAATAGTTGACCAACATAAAACAGTTTAGTTTTAAACTGACATGAAAATGATAAACATTTTCTATAAATTATTTATAGTATAAATAATAGGCCAAATAAAAACAAAAACATGTGGTACTTATGTGAAAAAATAGACTTATGACATGCACGTGTTTGGCAGGCATACAATATGCATATGACACAAATGTTTTACGCAGTTTTTGTTTACATCTGATACACATCTACCCCACGACCTTAATCATACCCCAACATGCCAAACTCCATTTCTGTGTATAAATACCACTTTTAAATTTTTATTTGGAATGATATTTCACTAGATGGTCCTTCTTTACCAATGATATTTCACTAACATGATCAGATCTTTCAATGCCAAAAGAAGAGAACGTGCATGGATATGTGTGTAAGAAACAAAACAGGGAACAGGTTTACTGTAAATAGCATCACTGATTACAGAGGAAGATATAAAATATCTCTTTCCTAAAAGTATTAAACACATTGTATACAGTCACATCTTATTCTTAACAGGCTTTGGTCCAGTAGGAGCCGTAACCATCGAAGACTTCACTGGTATTTCTACTGCAGCACAAACACATTCACACAGATGATTTATTGTGCACATGGCCTAAATTGACTCGGCACCCTGTGTGCCCGGTAAATCTCAATAGCTCACAACCGCTGATGAGTCCTTTGACATTACAGAGCTCAGAGAGGAAGTCCAGTGAGGACAGAAGGTCTTGGGCATTAAGCAGCAGCACAATGTTATTTCAATGACCTTTAACCAACTAAAAGATAAACACATAACAGACTTATCAGAAAAGGTTTGCAAAAAATTTCAAATGTGAAGCTGAGAGAAAACAAATAATGTTATCTGCATGCCTAAAACGGCATACTGTGCTTTAGTGTTCTTTTACACAGTTCGCATCAAAGAGCTGATTCAAAGAAACAACTCACAAGACTGTTCATGTAATTGCACAATGACATAACAGTATGGTACGACTCTGTTTTGCATTGCAAAACGATTCCACCAGTACTAGTCTCAATCAACTTTTTGCATAAACTACAAGAAACCATAAAGGAACTTGTTCATATTCGTATAGTTTAGTAAAAAGATCCGGTTCAAAAGAATGATTCATTTGTGAACCGGACGTCAGTAATGTGTTTGCACAGAACGACTTATATTTCTTTGTGACGGAAAATAAAAACGAAACCTACCATGACATAATCCATTATTTTATTAAAAATTTTACAAGGTGTGCATTTCATGTGAGAGCTAATTTGCATACTAATGTTTGGCCTGTTCATGCTGTAAATATTGACTTGTGCGCATGACCTGTATGCAATTTTTTTTATACATTTTTAATCCACTTTTGAATAATAATGTTGCATCTCATCGCATTCAAATCGACAAATAAGCCTAATAATTTTATTATATTAATATTTTATATTAGCTCCCTACATTAAATTGAATGCTCTAATATGAATGGGAAACGGATTGATTTTTTTTTTTGCCTAGAACATTATAGATGAATCATGACGCCTATGTATTAGACAAATGTAATTTGTAAAACAGTCTGTTTTACATTCTGTTGTTTTTTAAAATGACAATTGCATTTAACAGCTTACGTTGTGCAGCACAACATTCTTTCAAAACTTGAACGACCTTGTGTGCAGTTGCCTTCGGATCCCTCATAATGAAAGAAATTGGCTAATATGTCATACAGCAGGGGTTTGAGGTCAGATGAGTCTTCGGTTGCACACAGGATATCTTGGATTAAGCTGGATCGTTTTGTTTCTCTGACCCTGAAAGGTGAAAGAACATCCCGTCTCTAGCGAATAAGCGTCTTCTCAAACCATGTCCTCAGTGCGATATCACCTATTCAGACTACGCACTAATCCAGTGTTTACGACTTGAGCTGAATGCTCGCATTCTACAGTGCATCCCTTACCTAATCTGAGTCACACACGCCGAAACTGAATTACCCCCGAAACGTCCCGCGTCCTGCTTCAGATGAGCGCCGCATGACCGCTGCTGTATTTTTGGACTGTTTGTACCCAAAACGCGCCTGATTAGGATCCGAGTTCACCGAGCTATATTTAGAGTCAAGCGCTCAGTAAAGGGAGTTTGAGTCAAAGATCACGTACGGGTTGAGGGAAAACAACGCTGAGCGAAAGGAACTTCGCGACCCGCTCCTCCTCTTCTAAAACCACATCTAACGTCCATTCAGAGAAAAGCGGCAGCGAAATTATTGGCGTGTGCGCAGCTGTTTCAACTGTATGTATCAAAATGATTTAAAACGCTTGACAGCGCGGCTCGGCTTCCAACCAAAATTGTTTTTGTTCCCGCCATTAAAGTGTGCTTTAAAACCAGCGGAGGCCTGCCCCTAAATACGTCTGATTGTTCCGAAGTTTCATGTGGCTGCAAACCGATCGCCCCTCACGTTTTGACTTTTAAAGCTAGCTAGGAAGCTAGCTGTCAGTGCAGAGCTCGGGCCGCTAACTCAAAGCTTAATGACTGTTTATCAGTGGTTTCGGCCTTACTGTTAATGAAAGGGTGGCCTACCACCTCAAGAGCCTTGTCATCTCCTCTTGGCCTCTGATAAAAGCACCCGACTCGCTGGGCTTTGATAATTTTACCTTAAAAAAGCTAAAATGTAGGACTTGGCAGTCAAAGAAGCTGCACAACAGACTTTGTCAGACCACTTGTTGTGCCTTCAGGCTTGAAAGGCGTTTTAAGAGGCCAGATACTTGGCTGAATTAATGGTGCGTTTGGTGTCGAGCCTCTGAGGTGACCCGCCGACTTACTGGAACTGGCTTTCCCCCCCTTTCACGTTTAATTAGCAATTAGCACGTTGGGAATTCTTTGGAATTTTGATCCGATGTGCAATTATGTGAAGCCCGACCATGAAACGGTCAGTTGGTCGTAGACAGACGCAAGCATGCGAGCCTACGGTATGAACGTTCTCCCCTCCGCCTGAGTTCAGCGCTAGCCTTCTCAGAGTCAGATAAGGACACATCTGCTGAGTATTATCCCCCAGACTGCCGTGGGGCCCCTTTATACATCAACCCCTCACATACTGCACACACACATACATGTACACATGCACACACCCCCTCGTGGTTTTCTTCCCGTCTTTGTTTTCTCCTTTTCTTTCCTGCCTCCGATGCATCGTTCTTTTAAACCTATTTTCTGATTATCAGATCTTTTGCTAGTTAACTACCTTTTCTCTGCTTACTTTTTATCTTTCACACATATCTCCTGCCTCCAGGCCTGAAGGCCCAGGATAGTCCTGGCCCACCCAAACTTGACTTTGACCCACCCTTCTCCTACAGGAGTTGCTGTTCTGGTGGCATCATGCTGCAGTGAAAAAACTAAACAGAGTAGTACCATGGTACTTTTGTCTTCTAAACTTTTTCCTCAGTTATCTTCACTTGCTGAGTTCTTCTTATTTCCACTAGGTTTTTTGTGTGCGCGCGTATCCATAAATATCTGAATCCCTCCTGTTGCATATTAGATGGACTATTTTTTTTTTTACATTAAACCCTGTAAATATGACCATAAATGAAATGCATCTCAGTGCTAGTATGTGATTTGAAATATGCCATCTTTGCACATGGGCTTAGTTCTTCTACAAAACATTTAAAGCCAATAATTTCAGCTGTAAATGTCATGTGACATTTAGCAGTTTTAACATCTAGCAATAGCCGTCTTAAGAAACTAGGCAAAAAAACATTAATATTCTGCCAGTGTTATTTTTGTTAACTAGAATTATTTTTTCAACAGTTTAAATAAAGCTGAAAAAAATTTACCTTGAAAAAATGTTGCTGTGTTAAGTGAATTAAAATATTAAAGGTACTTCTTATATTGTGTACTAAGACTTGTCATTTTGTGCCTGTCTTAGTATATAAGTACAGAAACGTTTTTAAAAGAAAAAATATCTTTTTTGAACGTGATGCTACTGGTCTAATTAGATTCAATGATCTATGCTAAGCTATGCTAAGTGCTTTTGCCAGACCTGGAGGTCGGTTCAATGGATTCCAGAAGAGTAAAACCCGCCTTTTGTAACTCTGGGGGTCTGTTTGAGTGAAGTGTTCCTTAAAGCTGACTAAAATAGCTCAAAGTAGA